>NW_006920418.1:358486-382511 GCF_000344685.1 Gloeophyllum trabeum ATCC 11539 | reverse complement strand
TGGACGGTTCAGTAACCGGTCATAACTAGGAAGTTTGGGTAAACTTCGACCATAGGAAGGGGGTAATGTTATGATTTTCCCATGCTTATCTCATTCCATTTCCATTCCGAGCATTGCTATTGGACAGTACCTTTCTCCGAGTAGACCTTCCCATGGACGCTATCTTCTTCTCACACGTTATCTTCCTTGACTCACCTTCTACCAATGGGCGCCCTTGTATTTCTCATTTCTCTGAGTTACGTTCTCACAGGATGGCTTACGCGTCCTTTCTTATTGTTCTCTTCTTTGGGTATTAACCCCTATACCAGTTACTATATATACTGTAGGAAAACCCATGTATTCCTTAGTTCAACCTCCTGTTGAATACAGCGATTACCTGGACTCTTGACTTGACCGTTGGCATTGGCCCGGCCAGACCTACCTTTCAGTACGCTTACTGAGGTAGTGACGACATAACTGTTGGCACGTGGCCCAGTTATCTCAAGACGACTAGTTAGGACATCGCTTCCTAACATGGTACATGTTTGCTACCCCTCCTGTAGACAGCACCCCTGCACCAAATTTTGTCATTCTTTAAATGCCATATTTCTTCTCTATATCACAAACCCCTATATACAGATCCAAAGCACCATCCGAGCCCGAATGCGGCTGCTACAGATTTTTCTTGCGCGAAGGCCATTTGGCGTGCGAAAAGTCACGCCGCGCCGGAACACGGTTAAACCAGTCCGGTGGGCCGTATGGCAACAGAGAGCGTTCAGCTCGGAATGATCAGGTCCAGCCGGGCTTGGGGCATGGTCCAGGCACCCGGCAAAGAAAGCAACCCCCGGTCACCTTACTGTGATCCTTTTTGCGAAAGGGTAATCGAGACGATAATGCCCGCAGGGAGGACATTATCGGCATTTCATCGCTTCCATTGCTTGCAATAATTCGTGCATGGATAAGTTGGACTCTTCAGACTCTTCGGCAACGATATTTCCTCAGTTACACGCTGTCATTTCTTTTGATATATACTATCAAAGCTCTGCGAATGTGTTGTGATATTGGTACTATCATTTGGGTAGTTTTGCAAAACTCTCTGTAAATCGACGTGTTGCGCTCAGTTCGCTGGCTCTTGCGTCAGATGTTTTTCATGGCATCGTGTAGCGCCCTTCTATGTACCCAAATTTAATTTTTTTGTATTTTAATACGTGGTGTAGAGGATGCTGGACAGATGCCGGGGAGTGCAGGGGGTTTTGCAAAAGTTTGTCACGCGTGACATTCCCGCGAGATCCGCCTCTCGAAGTTTTGCAAAACAGCATCCCTATGGCTACATCCTCAATCTCTTCACAATCGGGCTGCTTGAGTAGCTCAATGTATGGTACACCAGTATAGTCCAAACGAAGTCCCGGCAACAAACCATGGAATGGGTACCAGATCTAGGTTTCACCCGGTCTGTAGGCGATTGCAAACACCCTCCTCTTCCTCCCTCTCCATGACCACTCGATATTTCCCTAAACCAACTTGACAGAGGGTATCTACTAGTCTATATCTACATGCCTAAAAGGTTCTTGAATTTTTTTATTTGGTATAGAGCTCTCTCTAGGGGCTGCGGTAGTTTTGCAAAATTTGCAAAACTACCCAAATGATGGTATAGTGGTCTTGACGCACTATGATCCCTTTCCTCATCAGCCACGAGGTCGACAGTTCAAATGGCACTGTAGTTCACCTAAGTTTGTATTAACACGGTTTTTCCTTTTTTTACCATGGCTCAAGTGAGTGCTTCGTCAGTGCTGCAAATATCCGCTTGGATGGGTATTTGAGAGTCTTGCAATCATAACCCGTCAGCCGGTCACTATGCGCCCAGCCTACAGTATGCAACACAGGGCGCCGGTACCCAGCCAGCAATAACACACGGCTGGGACGACTCAGATATCGTGGAGCCCGACTCTCCAAAGTAACCATACCCTCAAGTCACCAATAGTTCATATACAATACAAGAACATATCTATATAAGTTTTGGACCTTAGGTTCCCATCCGAAAGAAGTTATAGACAACACAAGTCAACCTGTGACATAGTCGCACTGTGACACATTACTCTACAGGCGGTTCTCGGGGCCTTGACAGCGGTGCCGTCGGCAACAGGTCCATCCTGCGGCAAAAATCGAGCTGAACGCTCTCTGTTGCCATAGGGCCGGCGGTGGCGGCAAATGCCATGGAGGAGTGGAAACAATCGTCAGGGCATTTGCCGATCCAATCATATACCTTCTGAAGATTTGATCCCGCGAATCACTCTAACGACCACGGCCCAGAAGACATGTCGGATACAGTACTACTTATAATTACAGAGGCAGGGACTAGACCAAATCGGTCCCTGGTGAAGGTCCTGTCATGAACGCTGACCAGAGCGTCTGCCAGCTCATGATACCGCAACTACAGTAGGCGAGCCGGTTATATGTAGTCACTCTTCTTGAGAGTCAACACTGGCACTGCATCGAAAATGCCGACCGCATCCGTGGATTCTAGCGGAACGGAACTCTTTTTTACGGACACTGGCCCAGTGCGGGGCGCCCACAATTACACAACCTTGGTCATCGTTCACGGAATCGCTTTCACAGGAGGTGTGTATCTATCAGTGTCAACAATCTCTTGTCTCAATACGCCTTGTGCAATGTGTTGTATTTCCAGAGACCTTTCATAGATTACTCCCGTACGGCAAAAGGGACAAAGTTCGTGTGGTAGTGGTGAATCGCCGGCAGTATGACGGCTCCTCAAAGTATAGCGATGCAGAGTTACAAGCAATAAACAGCGGACACGCGTCAGTCCTGAGAAAACTGGCCCTCGAAGTCGCGAACTTTCTCGTGTGGTTCGTCCGTACTCAAAACATACCACTGCCGACCGAGAATAAAAGGGCTGGAGGCATTTGCTTGATGGGCTGGTCCCTCGGCACTGTCAGCTGTCTCTCGCTACTGTCCCATCCTGGGATCGTACCAAAAATCGTTCACTCCAAGTTACAAAACTACCTCAGGAAGATCATACTCTACGGTGCGTGCTTTGCACCATGGCAAAGCGCTATTGAAATCCAGCTGAAACCCGCAGATCCTCCCCATTGCGCCTTCGGTTACGAAAAGCCGGATCAAGCATACGACCCGTTCCAAGATGCAGGATTCGCCGACAACATGGGCGCAGCATTCGACCACTTCTGCTACTGGGCCACTGCTTCCTTCGACCACCGCGGTCTTGCTACGCGGAGCACTTCCGACCTTGACTTCTCAAAGATGGGCCAAAACCCAGCCTGGGGCGACGTCCCAGTCGAAGACCGACCGAGGTTCGTTGATGCGAGTGCCGCTGCCACTGCAGATGTCGGTATGCTGTACCCGATGCAGCCAGCGATAAAGATACGAAGCCATAAAGCTTTGTTTGACGATAAAGTAATCCGGGCTGTGCTGCCGAACGTGGAGCTTGTTTATTTGTATTGCACGGATTCGTTCTGGCCGTCCGTTCTGACCTTCGTTGAAATAGAGACGCAGTATAAAGAGCACGTCTCTAGCGGACGGAAAGCGCGGCCCATGCAATTCGTCGAGATGAAGGGGGCGAATCATTTTGTGAGTCGTTTATTTGCTGTGCGCTTCGGAATCGGGGTAGACAACTTCGTCGAAGGTGCATTGGGCGAATCCGAGATTGTTCTGGACCACGGTAGTCGATGCCATGAGCAATTAGCAACCTCTGTTTCGGTAGAGCTCAGGCTCGGCCTGAAACATCAAAACCTCGTACCCTGGGCGACCACGCCCAAGGGAGCAAAGTGGTTTCTGGCTGCTGCTGTACCGCGCTGGGATTCTGTCGCAGTAGCCGACCAGCATCCAATCAGATGTACAACCCATGGTGTATGACTGTGTACGGGACGAATTCCAAGAGAAGTCTGTTTGCACCTTAGTGTACGGTGTCCCTTCACTTCAACGATCAACTTGAAGGATGGAATAATGAAACGAGAGCACGCCGCATTGCTGCCCTGCATATCTTGACCATCAATCATTGCAGGGCTCGAAGTCCGTTAAGTCTTGCGCTGCTGGACGAGTCTGATCATGAAGACCGGATACTTCCGCTATGACCCGCATGGATTGTCGCTTGGTCTTCGGATCTCCTGATTCTCCTCTCACTGTCGACTTTCACTGGCGTCTCTCTCACAAGGAATCCTGGACTATGACAGACATTGATAGAGTATATGACGCTCACGCAATCTACTTGTTACACCGGAAACCTAGCCGCGTGCATGCAGGCGGAATCAAGCACATACTGAATTGTTGCTAGACGTTCCTTACTAGTTTAGATGGCAAGGTAAGCAACCCATTTAACGAAGCTACATTGGTATGTAGCGCTTGCGAGATGAGCGGATACATCATGCATACATGATCGGTCCGCATGCAAATAGTCTCGGGAATTAGTCATACCAAGGCAAGACCAAGGGTAACGCTGACGGTTACTAGCGGCTGACCGTCGGATATCACTAAAGTCTACCAGCTGCCGCTACACTGCCTGAGCATCTGTCCCCTTGATCAGGATCCTGTACAATCGGTTCAAGTTCCGCATAGAAGGCAAGAAACCCTCGAAGCTGGTCTTCACGAATAGCATTCAAGAGACGTGCAAGCATGTCTGACCTACTTTCCCTACCGACTGTCGGTCTGTCGGCCTCTTCTTCCTCCTCTTCCCTGGTGGGAAGCACTAGTGGTTGTCCAAGCATGATATTCACCGACTCCCCATCCTGGGACTCCTCCTCGGACACCTCGGACTCGATCGATCCATCCCCGGGGCAGTCGGAACACGATCAGGGCAGTCGTACTGCACATTCTGCACCGACAGCTGCACCTTCTCGTGGCCTCGGGGTAGATGAGCAGCTCGCTAGTGCTGGTGGTGGTAGCAAGGAGAACACGCCGCGAGCGCCATCTTCAGCGGTGTTTGCTACAGAGGATCTGGGGTACGAAGCCGACTATGAAGGTCGATATCGACAGAAGCACTTCATTCACAAGTCACTCGGATTCGCCGACCACCGCCGTCACAAGAGGCTCTCGAAGGGGTCTCCTGTATTGGGGCTGTATCCGACCAAACCACCCGACATCTACATTCTACCAATTGATACGGATACCGATACCGATACCGACGCGAGCCTTCGTGCGACCCCTTGGAACCGTCAGCATGTCGAGGACGATGTATCAACCCAGTCAGGAACACTGCGGGTTCCGCAAGCGGAGACTGCGCAGACCCCACCACAGCAGACCTCCCGGCACTCACTGCTACCGCGCGTACATGTCACCAGTGCTTTCCTACAATCGGCCCAATCACGCTTCGACCATTGGTGCCGAGCCAATCATCGTACGCGGACGTTATATCCCACCGCTCCTCCTTATTCACTCTGATTACTAGGACCGCGAGCATTTTCCGGGAGCGTAGTTCCTGTTTCACCGTCGCACGAAAGCCTGGTCTTCGACGCGTTCACTCTGATTGCAGAGCAAGCCAATCATTCTCAACACGCAAGGCGTCGTAGCGTAAGCTGATTCCCTTGATGTATCGTCGCAAAGGAAAAGTACGAATAGAAGACGACCGGCTGAAGTGGATTTTGTACATAATATACGAAGTGCTATCTACGGCTTGTGCCAATGAGTGTCACCGCAGAATAGGGACCAAGCTTCATGATCATGCCACTTCGATCGGTAGACCCATGGCCTTCTTCCCGATGGGGGTCGTTATATCCTCCGGACATCCGTGCCCTTTGAAGCCAGCCTCCCCCTTCTCACGCGGGAAGTCCGGCGGAGGGATCCCTTGAAGGAACGACTCCTTCTGCCTCTCGACGTATGCTGAGTTCTGCGGAGTGCATGGCACAGCAGGTATATACATCACTGACGAGATTATATGTGTGAGTGCGCTCCGACAACTGACGCGAACTAGCTTGCCCGCACGCACCGGCTGAGTCCTGGTTTCCGGTATGCTCTTGCTCGACGGAGTGGATTAAGTCCTGTCACCCAAATTAGCTAAAGTATTTTGAACAGGGAGTACCCAGCATTACGCAGTGCCAGAAGACCATGTCGCCGGGGTAAACCTTTGGCACGGAGACCATCGTTTCGTCGAGCCTCAAGTGAGGATGCAAGACCGGATTAGGGCGCGGGCCTGTGAAGCCACCGTCGATAGGGTAAATTCCAGGAAACTCGGGACTGGAAATATCTGTAATATTTTGCCAGATGAGCTGCTGGAAGCAAAGCCCCAGCCAACGGACTCACCATATTCCCAGTTCTCCGCATCCAGTGGGTTTCCACTTACTGCTCCAGCTTTGGGGCGGAAGAAAGGACGCAGGATAGTATAGGCGTTGGATAGAAGGACATCCGGAAAGACTTTGAGTGTCCCCTCAGTGGGAGCCGTCTCACTGCAGATGGAGTTGAGGACGGTCCAGCTGACCTATTGGAGGCACTAACCTTAGAGCCAGCCAGCCTTGGAAGGTCCGGAAAATGGATGCCTTCCGTTTACGGTCAGATACTTGTTCATGGAAATGACACGGCTGTCGACAAACCTGGTTCGGTCGTCCATACAAAGAGCTACGAGCATTCAGACGTCCCTCAAGGTCGTACGGGTCATGGTTCTCCCAGTCGCCGCGCAGGATATCTGCAAAGCACTGTCTGAAGGTCCTGTCTTCCCAGCGTTCGATCGAACCACCTAGACAATCCTCAGATCACTGATCTACGCTCAAGAATTGGTGCTGAATACGAACCGTCGACGTGAGGAGGATGGCGTTGCCACTCTACCCCAGGGTGTCTAATCCTGAAGCGATCTGCATATGTGAGAGGAGTGGAAAGGTCAACGCCCTCGAGTCTATCTTGGTTCTTAAGGTGATAGAACTTGTTCAACCAAGCGGTGGCCGCAAGGACGTTTGGGTGGGCTCGAGCCTTTACTTGAGGACCGGTCCAACTACAAATTCTGATCTCAGGGGTATGCGAGCGAAAGTAGTCAAGGTACATACTACAGCATGAAGAATTGCTTATCCCCGTCGGGAAACCCTAAGCTACGGATCAGCTTAACTGTGTAAATATTGAGCAAAGATAACAACCTGGGACGTCTGGATTCGCAGTAACATATTCTTGAAGCGCAGCCTTCCAAGCGGCTGCTTCAGCATCTTCCACAACGTCCCTGATGACAACGCATCCTCGGCGCTTGATATTGTTGATTGTCTCTTCGTTCAAGGAGTCGAGGTCTGCGAAATTGACTTGCGGTATAATCTAAGACCCTACCCTGATCAAGAAGGGTCAAGCTACAATTGACTGAGGGACTCACATGGGTGTACTCTTTGGCAATCTGCTCAGTGGAGGCGGCGAGGGCAGGAAGGAGACGTCGCCAAGCCTCGGTGACGCGCTCTTCGAAGTTTGGGTAGGATTCTGCGATCTCTTGCTTGAGCTCAGCGAAACGCTCGGGCATCGGAGGATAGGTGTTGGCCATCTCGAATCACTCTGAAGTGTCCTAGCATTATCATCGAGTATTTATATGTCAGATGAACGTGGACATCGGAAGGCGGCGCGGCATCCTAGATAGGGTCTTGCTTTGGAATTTGCGTAATAACGAGTTAGTGCGACATTAGGGTCACCTGGGGAGGGTCTTAGGACAGACATGAGGTTGGGGTGACGTTGAGATACGCCGATGATAACCCGTTCAAAGACATTCACCGTCGAAATTCGGTGAGCGGGATATAAGTGAACATAGGAATACTGACATAGTATGCTCTTCATTTGTCCCTGCGATTGACGCGACACTTCGCAAGAGAAGTGAACAATGCGATTACTACTCGCTAACGACGAAAGACCAGAACTTCAAGCGACTTCAATGGCTAGTCCCATAGCCCGCCGTCCGATCGCACTAACTATGTCTTCGACTCGGCCCACACCCTTGAAGGTGGCTTCGCCTTTCTCTCTAGGGTAGTCCGGCGGCGGGACACCAGTGAAGAACGACTCCTTCTGACGCTCGACATAAGCGGAGTTGTGTGGAGTGCAGGGCACGGCCGGGATGTACATGACTGGGCCACAGCCATTGAGCATACATATCTTTCCAACTCACAAGCGACTCACCTGCAGAATCTTCTTTTCCGGTGTGCTCTTCTTCAACGGCATGTACGACATCCTGTATGGAGCATTATCACTAATTTGTTTGGTCATTCCAAGCACGAACTTACGCAGTGCCAGAATACCATATCCCCGGGGAACACCTTAGGTACTGACACCATCGTCTTATCCAGTCTCATGTGTGGATGGGAGATTGGATTAGGTCGAGGTCCAACAAAACCTCCATCTCTAGGATAGATGCCGGGGAAGTCCGGGCTGGATATATCTGCGTATTTCACTCAGCAATCGCGAAGAATCATCCACAGGTCGGCTTCATTACCGAATTCCCAGTTCTCGGGATCGAATGGGTCGTCTGAGACTTCGCCAGCCTTCGGACGGAAGAAGGGACGCAGGATTGTATATGAGTTCGACAGAACGATGTCCGGGAATACTTTCAGAGTGCCTTCGCTTGGTGCTGTCTCACTGCAAAGGGCCAACTAGTGAGCCGATGTGTTAGACCGCGTACTGATTGAAACACACCTTAGCGCGAGCCATCCCTGGAACGTCCTGAAAACGGTGCACTGTGAAGGGGGTTGGATGAGATTACACCTCGTGTACAGTTAGAAGGTCGTGAGTGGACTCACTTGTCCGGCACGCCCATACAAAGATGTACGAGCGTTCATCCGGCTGTACAGTTCATACGGGTCGTGGCTTTCCCAGTCTCCTCTGAGAATGTCAGCATAGCATTGCCGGAAATTCTTGTCTTGCCAGCGTTCAATGGCGCCACCTGTAAATAGGGATCGGTTTCGCCGTCTTGGTAGAGGAAGCTATGAGTACAATTACCATCGACGTGAGGTGGATGATTGTTCCAAAGGCCGCCCGGATGGCGGATCCTGAAGCGATCGGCGTATGCGAGCGGGGTCGAAAGATCTACTCCGTCGACTTTCTCCTCAGTCTTGACGTGATAAAGATTATTGAGCCAAGTTGTCGTGTTAAGGACGTTAGGGTGGGCTCTGGCTTTCACTTGCGGTCCCGTCCAACTGGCAAAGAGTTAGATTACAGAGAATGTACCGGAGTCAGTGAGATCAATAGCGGACGCACTAGAGCTGGAAAAATTGCTTGTCTTCCTCTGGAAACCCTAGTGAACGATGTCAATAGAAGTCTGGGCCAGCCCTAGTCAACGTACCTGGTACGGGGTTCGTCTTGACATATTCTTTCAGATCCCTCTGCCAGGCAGCTGCTTCCGCGTCATCCACGACATCGCGAATAACGACGCAACCTCGGCGTTTAACCAAATCAATGAAACCTTGATCACAAGAGGCAAGATCCTTGAAAGAAATCTGAGGCACCATCTTAGGGAACATGAGTCTTATCGCCTTGGAATTCAATAGCCTGATTACTCACGTTGGTACCTTCCCTGCCGAATTCTTCGGTGCTCTTCGCGAGCTGTGACAACAGCCTTCGCCATGCCTGAGTTGTATGTTGCTCGAAACCGGGGTACGACGCGGCTATTTCGCGTTTGATGTCCACAAAATGAGGAGGATAGGAAGCAGCCATGGTTAAGACAGGGGGGTGACGTTTGTCCTACCTCGCAGTCTTATAACATCGTTCGTCTCCGGGACCCCTACGTTGCAATCCGACCCTGTGAGTAACGGGACGGCATTCAGTAGATCAGCTGGACAAGGAGTAAAAGCGATTGATAACCCCGACAATTGACCGGACTAGCGCCCTAGCACCGCTGTATCAAGACTAGTGAATTCGAAAGCTTAGTACGCTCGGGTCATACATCGGCGAATATGAGGACATTAATCCATGAACAAGAATAGCATTTGTCAGATAGATCCTAGTATAAATCGATGAAGGGAGTAGATCGTAAGCACTTTGGAATTCCAAGTATAAGATGCATAGCAAGAAAATCCAATAGCCATAAGGATAGCGGACGTTATTGAGCCTCCTCGTCGACGGCTTCTTCGCCTTCCAATCCCCCGTCTTCGTGACCTTCATGTTGTTCCTCATATTGTTCTTCGTGATGCTGTTCATACTGCTCCGAGTACTGTTCTTCGTACTCCTCTTCATTCTCTACGCCGGCTTCCTGGTACTGTGTAAGAAAATCGTATCAGAATCGGATCCCCGTCTCAACGAGACGTCATGGTCTTGCTCACCTGCTGATACTCAGCGCTGCGTGGCTTATATTAGCACTCCATATCAGTGTTTGAACAATAGATGCTTACATGAGATCCTGCGCATTGCTCTCGGCCTCGGAGAATTCCATCGTGTCCATTCCCTCGCCAGTATACCAATGAAGGAAAGCATGACGCTTATACATCACTGAGAACTAAAGAGGCGTCAATTCGGCCGAGCATAACTCGGAGGACAAGAGTAAATACCTGCGCAAGATTGCGCTTGAAGAGCTCTTGGATAGCTGTTGAATTGGCCAGACAGGTAGCCGCCTAACGTGATGTTAAATCCGGCCATGCTTCCAATGACTGGGGCTCCAACTGACCTGTGACTGCCCCACGGGAGGAACGGAGCACAAGGCAACCGAAACGTTGTCAGGAATCCATCTGTGACCAACCCTCAGGACATTAACTATTACTATCAATAATACCGACGACGTACTCCACGAATTGTGTCGAGTTCCTCAGTTGCATCTGGTGTATGCTGTACTGTAGGTCACAACGTCAGCCGGTGCCTCCTCGGACCACCTTGCTAAAGCCTACTTCTGCCTGCAGGAGAAGTTAGCGGTGCCATGACGCCAAAGTCAGGAGACTTACTTCACGAGACGAAATCTTGCCCCTGAATATGGTGGCCGCAGTGAGATAACGGCTGAAAATGCAAGGCGTCAGAGCCGATGAAGAAGGTAACTCCGACAAACTGCCGTACCCGAATCTGGGATCGCAAGCGACAAGCAGGTTGCGACGATCAAACAGCCTGTTCAAGACCACTTTCTTCAGTCTAATTCGCACAAGGACGATAAACAATGCGACATACTCCCGGGTCAAGTCATCTACGGATACGCGTTGGAATGCTTTCGACTTCGGGTCGGTGAAAGGCGCGTAACTTGGCATCAGGAAATGCAACTATCCAAGAAAGTGAGGCTGCGGGGAGCTATCTCGAAGATATGTTCTTCGACTTACGCGAGGGAAGGGGACAAGATTTAAGCCGAGCTTGCGCAGATCCCTATGGAAGAGTTCAGATAACGAGGGGACGAAATCCAACGTATCATACCCATTCAACTGGCCAGGGAACCGTAAACTTGTACTGACCCCACACAAGACTTGGGAAACCAACTACAAAGAACGTGAACACCAAGAAAGAACGAGTGGGTGGTAAGGGGCTTACCACGTTCAAATCTTCGAAATTTGGTTGCTTGATTTTCAGCGTGCGAGCAGTGATGTCGTACCTATGTCATAGTTTCATAGTTCAGATCCAGCAGTTGCGGGATGCAGCAGAACCAATCTACTCAACAAAGCTTCGTTATCAATGCACACGGTCATGTCGCTGTTCTCCACCAGCTGGTGCACGGACAGCAATGCATTGTAAGGCTATGAAAGAAGGGCATAAGCCTTAGAGCGCGTCAGGTTTCGTCTTCAGTCCTTACTTCGACCACGGTCTCCGAGACCTGCGCAAATCAGTCAGATGATTTGAGCAGACGTCAGCTATGAATCCTGACCTTTGGTGCGGGAAGAATGGAGAAAGTAGCTAACATCCGGTCTGGGTATTCCTGCAACGTAAATGTCAGCTGCGCCATGTTTGATAGGTTCATGACAGACTTCTCGGAGCTTGGAGAGCAGCAATGTGCCCAGGCCAGCGCCTGTGCCGCCGCCGAGGGAGTGAATTAACTGGAATCCTTGCATAGCGTCGCAACTGTCCAAGAATTACTGAGCCTTGGAAACATGGATCCGGCAAAATACGCACGCATCCGCCTGCTTCCTAATAACGTCCTGAGAATGGGCAGGGAATTCAGCAACGTCACACTAAATTATCCTAATTGACCGCACATACCATGATGGAGTCGACTAGCTCCGCACCTGGGCTCCTAGTAAATCACAGTTATATGATATTGCTAGTAGACTTACCCTCTGTGTAATCTGGAGAATCGATGCAGTTTGCATCAGCACCAAAACACGATTTAGATAGGCAAGCGACGTACATCCTTTGGCCCAATTATTGCCCGCACCGACTTCAGCGTTCAGGAAGGTATCAGGTCGAAACAGACCACCCAGGGGTCCGCTCCGAATCTATGAATTGATAAGCAATAGTAACACATCGCCAAGGGCAATTCACAGTACTTACCCGGTTGCAAACACCGGCCTCTAGATCGATTTGTACACTCCGCGGCACATACTTTGTGGGATTTCCGGTGGACTCAACTTCACTGAAGTAGACATTGGCCTACTCAGCCATCGTTGTTTAGCCAAGGATCCTACGGCGAAGGACTTCGATCCACTTACGCGCATCAGCTGTTGCGGGTCATCGCCTTTATAAAACTAAGCCGAATAAGTTCATAAGCTTCCCAATTGGAGAGAACGGAGTAGCGATCATTTACCCCTGCATCATCAAGGCCATGTTCTGCTAATACCGTCCTCCAAAAGCTCTCCCCAACTTGGTTTCCGGCCTGCGCGAGACGATCAGATGAGTTTCTTTGTCCGAGCTCCAGTGATCATGATCCAAACCTGTCCAGCCTGTCCAAAGCGGATTTCGATACTTAGTGCTTCAGTGATTGTCAGCATAAGACTGGTACTTTACCTGAATGTTTATGATTTCGCGAGGCATATCGTCGATATCGGCTACTCAGCCTTACAGACAATGGACAAAGCGATGAAGCGCTGGGTCGGAACGCACGATCTACTGCAATGACGTTTTGGGTCTCGTCCAGTCTTGCTCGGACTTTCCCGAACCACTACTGCAGAAATACGCTATCACAGGAATCTCATTCGCATGGCCAACATTTTGCACATCACAGTACCTGACGTATTTAACTACAGGCAAACGTAGATAAACCTCGTAGAATATAGAGTCCACCGACACCTACTTCACAGCAGATTCATAAAGCACTTTACACGGCGATAAACGAAGGGAACCCAGAGTACAACAGTCTAGCAGAGTCCACTTAATCTTCAAGGCCACGCCTCCATACAAGTCTTGTCCGGCCTCTTGCTGTTGCGTCCCTTACACTCCATCTTACCACAATCCTGACACGGATTCGTACAAAACGCCCTCCCCCCCTTCCCCTTACACTCGTTCGACCCGCACTTACAACAATGCCTTACACGTTTGTGGACCTGCTCCATGCCAGCCTCTGGGTCTAGCGCCATGCCGTCGTACGGCCGCCCCGATCCGCCACTAGTAGGCTGGTGAGACGCGGAAGTCAACGCTTGAGTGGACTGCTGATAATATGGAAAGGCAGTGTACGGACTTGGATACGGCATATATTCCGCGGCCTGTCCAAAGGTTTGGAAATGGTGCTGCTGCTGTTGCGGCGGGCCGATCTCGCGAACATGGGGGGATACGTTAGCCGGGACTGGGCTCGACTGAGCTGGGCCCGATGAATTGGGCGGCTGTTGACTACCGTCCGATGCAGCATGAGCACCATTCCATTCGCTGTTGTATTCCTGGGCGTCGTTGTTCTATAGAAAGTGAAAAGGTGAGCTGCGATGATAGCTAGGTGGGACACGGGATATGTACATCGTCGTGGTTCTGCTCTTGGGTATCTGCCCCAGCTTCAGGTTGACCCTCAGGATTTTCTTCGGCACCTTGGACATCTCGGGCAACCTCTTGTTCGTCGCCCTCTTCCTCCTCCTCCTTGTCGCGATTAAACGCGTTATCCGGGACTCCGTTGTGGATACCCCGAATGACGGACAATATCTCGCCCTTGCCCATGCCAACGGTCAGGCATCCGAGGACCATATTCCAGAGCGCCTTGGACACACCCAGCGCTTGCCAGTTCCAGATGGTAGGACCACTACCTAGATCTGACAAGCCATTCCAAAGCTGTGCAGGGAATTCTTGGAGTAGGATGTGAGGCAAGGCACGTAGGATAGAATAGTCTGTGCTCGCGTACTTCCGACCCTCAGCGGAGGTAGCGGCTACGCAGGTGGCACTCTTGCAAACGTATTCGCATCCAATGATATAAAACGGTTCACCGAGATCATACACCTTGATGGGTCCAGAGCGAATGCGCCCGTTATTCTCAAGCGGTGAAGTGCAGTGAGAACAGGCAATTCCATTGAAGACCAGGGGCTGCGGATCCCAGTAGAGGAAACGGTGCTCGAACAGCGGACGAGCACTTGAGGCCGGAGCAGTCAAGACGAAGTACGCGGGGGAGGAGGGTAGCCAGAACGTCCTCATGATAGAGTAGAAGGAGGGAATACTAGTCTGGCCCTTGACATTCTGCTGGAGAGACCCCAGATGAATTTTGAACGCGTCCTCTACGCTGAGCCCTAGGCGCGACACAGGGCTGGGCGCTGCTAGGGATCCAATGAGGGCATGAAGCAGCATATCCGGCTTCTTGCGAGCAAGTTCAAACCAATCGTCTCGGTCAAGACTGGGGTCAATGTTCGACGCACGCCGGGGACGCTTGCGGCTCGCGCCAGACACCGACTCAGAACCTCCATCGGGAAAGGGAGGCAGCTGCCATGCAGCACTGATGCCACTGAAAAAGCCCTATATGGATGCTCGTTAGTTTAGTCCTGCATGAGGTCAAGTAGGAGCAGCATACCCCAGGTGGTGCCGAAGCTGAACCGAGCCCCTGAGTAGCAAAATCCCCAGGTGGACGCTTGCGCGGTCGACCAGGAGGTCGCCTGGTCCCCGGAACGGATCCAGCGGGCAACCCGTCCTTTCGGGGACGTCCAACGGGCCTCTTTTCTCGTGGAGGGGCGTTTGGATCAGCGGATTTCTTGCCGCTGCCTTTCGGTCGACCCGGACGCCTCTTAACTGGTGTCCCGTCCGGGTTAACACCAGGATTCATCGATATACTCGGATTCTCGAGGCCCTGATTGATGGCGGGTGCACCTGAAGCCATATTGATGGCATTGGGGTTCGGTGGCACGCCAGACATGTAGCTGGATTGGGTTGCAAGGGTGCTTGATAGGGACATGTCGGCCATTCGGATAGCTACGAGAGCGGATCATGTTGAGAGTGCAGTTCAAGAAACAGCAACAGAATGATGGCAGTGGCATCGAAAGAATATCGGCAAGGTACACCATTGCAGAAAAAAAACAAGAGAAACGATATTTTCGAAAGAGCAACGGCTTACTCAGGGGGTTTTGACCAGCGCCAAACACACTCAATATCCTGCGCAAATCAAGCCGCACTAATTAGGCACTGGAAGCGTTCCCTGTCTAGAGGCCTGCCTAATGAATTTACGTGAACGTATGGCAGAGTTATCGGCGGTTATGGGGTTATTGCCAGAGGGTTACAACAGGGTTATCGCAAATTTCGGGAGGATACGTGTGTGGGAACTTCCGTAACGCAACGGCGTGGTTTTCCTCAATTTGCAGCGGAGTTCCAAATATTCTCTGTTCTCTTATATACATGCACCGGACGACGGCAGCGTAGACGTTGCATGAAATGGGACACCTCTCTGGACTGGTAAGCTTTATTTTTCCTCCTTTTTGTTTGCCTTCTGTCGCACTTTTCCTCGTGATGAGCATCCACCGAAAGCAATTAGGAAGTGCCGTCTGAAAGCTCTGCTTCTTGTCGAAACCGGTTCTCTGATATTCTAATCTTTCCATTGCAGTCCTATCATCGAGCAGACTATCTGATCAGTTCATGCTTTTCTTCATCATAGGTTCCATGTGGTCCTGCGTAGTTTTGGTGGTGGTTCTCGTGCTTGTCCATGGATGATTGTTCGTGAGCTGTCGGTTCGGTCAAATGTCGTTTCCGGGTGTTATGAAAAGCGCGTCCAGCGACTATGTTGCCTCGTCTCTGTTTCTGTGTGTCCCCACAAGAGTAATTTTAGATGTTCTGTAATTCGTGCAGGTGGGTACAAGTTTTGCTCGATTTACGCAGCGGCGAGTTCTGTGTAAAGCCGCACTCATTCACCCAAGCGCAGCCACGTCAGATAAGCTTGAATAGATTGAGGTACCGTTTTCGACTGCTCTTTCCGTACCAAGCGGAAGGTAGTTCTCACTTCCTCTGCATCTGACTCACCTGAAGAGGTGAGATTGTACTGATGGCAGCATCAATCAGACTCAGATCGACATTCGGAGCCTACCACTGATGCTCTTTTCCAGTATTTCTACTTGTGGCTAGGTCATCCGCCCGTATCTACCTATGAACCTAGCCCGACGATGCCTACTCCATACCCAACTGTGCATCAATCAGAGCGTACTTGACCAGCACAGCTTGAGCGCCTGCAACGAACTGTGAGTATGCTGACTCGACTTACGATAGTTCGTACTTCTCAAAGGGAAATACGCGGTGGATTTCGAGAGCATGTCTGACAAGTCCTGTATTGGGATGCGGGGCATCAACAACACGGAACATAGTAAGTACATATGAAGGAACAGGACCATACGCACCTCAAGGCACAGTGGGGCGTCATTGGCATGGACGGCACGATCCGTATCCCTCGGTCATCGCGCGAAACCACATTTTAATCACAAAGATCACCGTCCAGGGCGTTCCGGATTGGGCACACCGGTGCTTGGCATCTCCAGATATCCCTGGGACCCACAACACAAGCGGAAAGCATTGGATACAACATTCCAGCAAATCCGTGCTACAGAAAACAAGCGCCAGTCACCCGGTGAACGGCGTACCCGCAGTGACTGCAGAGGCATCCGGCCAAATTTGCGATGCCTTAGGAATACGTTGCGCTGATAGAGGGAGGACTTTCCCCGAGAGCGAACGCCAATCTGTCCACCCCGATGAAGTCGCCAGATGGAGAATGCAACGAGCCGGCGGGATGGCGAAGTCGCGGAGGAATGTTCCGCGGTCTCAGTCGGTAGTTCCGTCGATTAATATTTCTGAGCGACCTCGTTCCTTACGGCCAGGTGTTGAGCAGACGACAGCGAAAACTGTATCAAGGCCCACGATGAGTTCGTACAATACTGAGCGTCCCTGAATTAACTATACCTGGGCAACCGGTGAAAGCTGCGATGGAGCATAGGAAGACTGGTTCAAGATGCGGCGTCGGGGCCTTCTCAGCCTGGATAATGCCACGAGCGCACGCAGTCGGATCACGTTCATAGAGCGGGTGTAGATCTTGATTTTGGCGGGATATTGAGATGGCCGGAAGCAGTCCTTCGACTCGGTGCCAAATATAGACCGGCCAACAGTCTGAACGCCAAGTGGCCGGCTTGAATCCGCTCGAGATTGAAGTGGATTAGAGTGGGGAACGGCCAAATCTGGGCAAAGCTCTCCTGTGTTTGAGTCGCCTGAGAGGGGATAGAAGTGGAATATAGCGGTCACGGGCTTCATACGGGGATGTCGATGGCAGTAGAGCAGAAGCTTCCCGGCGGTGGAAGAATCCAAGGTTTTGGTCGCTGATGGATTAGCCCGCCCTCTCTCCGGGCAAAGGTTGTCCACCGTTCGACTGGTACAGTCTCACTAAATTCCCACACATATTCCGAGAGGCTGGCGGGCTGACAGAACATGTCTCAAAGGATCTGTTTGAGTTCTCAGACATGAAGTCCCAGATTTACTAGGACTTACTTCTCCTGGTAATCTGACCATATTGGGGCAAGGTCCTATTTAAAGACCGTCACCTGTCCACAGACCAGTACCTCGTTCCGCGCACACATGGAGCAAGGCGTAAGTCTGTGTTCTGGCGATCTGTTCGACGTAGTAACCGCGCCAGAAGCACTTCAACAAAAGCACCGAGGTTTGAAGGACGCCCATTGGACTGGCTTCAGTAGTTCGAATCCAGGCAGGCACAGTTGAGCTGCGCGGCTCTCATCCGTTAGGTTACCGACGGAGACGCACACTAGCTACTGGCACTCACTGTGGTTGTGGAGCCGGATCTAATTCCAGCGGTCGGGTTTTCTTCATACGAGCCAATGAGAGACGGGCGCGTCTAGTGACCCCGAGGGCCTGGCTCCCCGAGAAGGACCAGCCGGACTAAGTGGTGTTAAGTTGGACCGCCTTCGCTCGTGGACTGTCGTTGGATGACGAGATTACGGAGAACGATATACCGGAGAGATAGGAGAACCTACATTCTATCTTTGAATATAACCATGCATGGAATTGTCTTTAAAAGTGTGTTGACGGTCCCCGCGGGCGGCCATGCCTTGAGACATGTAGTGACAATAAGGTGGTACGGCAAATTGATGTATATTCCTGGAAGTATACGTACTGAATGCATCGTCCTGATACAGGAACTAAGCGGCGATATCCACGCCGACAAGTAAAGAGCTCTCCGATGTGCGTCGGAGAACAGGACAAGTGGGCACAGTAGGGGCTAGTATTTTCTTGCGGAATGCGAGAATATCGCGACAGTCGATGTCGATGGATTGATTGCTTGGATAATGATCAGTAGGCGTCATGACCTTATCGATTGACAGAGCAGACCTTAGACGGTTGGCACGGAAGAAAAATTAGCGAGTGCCTGCTGCGCGCTATATGACCGACCCGTCACAAAGGAATGTTCACTATCGAGTCCCGTGCGGGCGACGGCGGGTTATGCCCTATACCACGAGACCGCAATACCGTAACGGCAGGTAGACGTCCCAAGAGCCGCTAGGGCGGTTTCCACGTAGTATATCAGACAGAGCGTCGCCGTCAGGATGCTGGTCATCAAATCGCCTATCCCATGGGATGTCTCCTTGTCTGATTCCAGTCACCTGGCCGACGAAGCTGGAGGCAATGAGCAGGTGTATCTTGTATCTAAGGCAGCAAATCAGCTAAAGCTTGACATCCATGAGACATATGCTCGATTCCGAGGAAACTTCCAGCAAACCATCGCCAGTGAATCGATAGTGGACGCCTGGGAGGCATATGGCCCGAGACCCCACATTCTTCGGTAGCTTGCGCGCATCACTAGACGAGTGCTTGCAGACCTTGACACCCGACCAACCACCTGAGTCTGAGTCTGAGCACACGCTCGCGTCGTCAACTTAGAGCATTGAGTCCAAGAGCCGGTCCGACAAGCTTGATTGCGGAGAGCAGAGGATGGCAGTGAGAGGGCGTGGGCGGTACGGTGTATTTTTGAGCCCTTGGTGGAAGCCCAGGAGAAAAGGCGGTCCCATCCGTCTAGACGGAACCTGGGCTCTTTCTAGCGCTCCCTGACGCGGCACAACCCTGACAGATGCTCAGCTCAGCGCCTGGATCTGGGATAGCGGGCATTGTCTCAGGGTGAAGGGGTAAGATGTCAGCTAAACCTACATTTCGCAATTTATTTGGTGTGAAACGTAATCGTGATCTAAGGATATTTATCCCTGCCTGTGGTCTCTTGTTATCCATGCGGATCCGTCCACACGGAGAGATACGGCGTTTGTAAAGTATGTCACTTTGATATGCCTGAAAATGGCGCAAGGTCAAAATAAGGCTAGATCCAAGACATATTACCCTACCGTAGTCGAAGGGGGAATTATTTGCTTTCGTATTCGTGACTCCCTGGAACAACCAACAGCGGACGAATGTATGTCGAGGACTTATATGGCATTCAGAAAGCCACGTAAGGTGTAGGAAGCGAGCAGCGTATGATAACTGCACGCAGGAACTGTTGAGTGTATAATAGGTCAGCGAGGGACTGAATGGCATGAGAAGGGGAGCCGACACTGGGATCCAGTGGATGTGATACATATCAACGTCCAATTGGATTTGGGAGGAAACAAGCTCTGCAATCCCGCTCGGCCTGGTCGCGTAATCATGCGGGTGACAGCGGGCAATCGAGTCAGTTGTACCACGCGCTTGCTTCTTGCCACGCCGTGGCGTCGGGACCAGTGACGAACGCCCTCAGTCCGATAGGAAGATGTTTTGGACGGGCTTCATTGGGTGGGATGACCCGGAACATTCGGTACGCCTGCCTCAGATTCGCAAGGAACTAACCCTGATCCAAGGTGGGATGTTCTGATATCGAGGACTGCAAACCAAGGCCGTGACGAAAGCCATGAACAGGGATGTCGAACGGTGAAGGTTCGGATCATGGACTTTGGCAGGGGAGACAGGGAAAGGAGTGCGAACGGTATGACCAACTTGGCGGAGAAGCGATAGTTCGCTCTCGGCTTTCTCGACAGCTGGACCGGCACAGCGATAATGACGATGAGGGCCTGAGGCGGACCCTACAGCGAGCGAGTTCCACGCCCTCGGAATAACTGCACGAGTAAACCGACTTTGTTCGGTTCGTGTGAAGGTATCGTCATCTGAGGACTCATCGACGGCTCATGGCAAGATATGGACGTCGTGGACGTACCGCCGAGCTGAATACGAAGCCCATGCGCGGATCGACCGCCAGGAACTTCACGCTGATTGCTAACGTTGGACTGTAACTAGTTCACAGCCTTGAGAGGAGCTTCCCGACCGGCTGCGGTCCCCATGTTGCGGTCTCTTGACGAAGAAAACATTGTTGCACAGACCACCGGTTATCGGGCAGTCTTATTGTATGGTGCGTCTGGAAGGGAAATACGGAGTTTACAGCCATGCTACATACTCCGATGTCACTGTTTAATTTTTGTAGATGCAGACGCCTTCTACTTTGCAAGTAAGATTTTCGATAAGGAGTCTGACATATAGATTCAACAGAAAGACTCACAATTCTACGCCTGGAACGCATCGCATGGCAAGGCGCCATGGTCTCTCCTCTCGGCCGTAAGCTCGTGACATCTTGATTGTGATTATTTGCGGTGAAGGCTGATGAGCATTTGAGCCGTAGAGATCCTGGCTCGGAAACAGTCCTGCGCAATCCTGCCTGGGTCGAACGAAAGGACCTGGAACTGGGCCCGGGTTTTCTTCGTGACGGGAAAAGGGTTAACGATGCATAACGTTCGGACGCCGCCCATTGATTTTGGGTCGCGGATTGTGCATGTCTGAGACGAAAATCATACGTGCCATATGAGCGGCACCATGCATCCGAGCAGGCTATCCTGGACGAAGTCTGGATATATCCCCTGGCAAATTGATACGATATTTCAGTGAGTTCTTCATACTTATCCAGCCCGTCAGCACCCTTATGCAGACCAAGTGAGAGATTTCCGAGCAGTCCTGGTTCCCGATGCTTGCAGAGTATGTCGCAAGCAGTGGTAGACTTCATAACTGGCACTGACATCGTTGTGTGGGTCGTCACTCCCAACTTACTCCAATGCCATACGCCGATTCGCCAGGCTAAATTAGGCAACTGCAGTTGGCCCGGAGCCAGCGGCTACCGCTACAGAATGGCTGCAGCCATGGCTGCCGCAAAGGATGCCAGTGTATCAGTTATGTAACTCATTCGGCGAATCAAGCGATGCTCTACGCGGTGAAGTTTGTCGTCGTACTCATTGATTTCTTCTCCAGAATGACGCTCCCACTGATATAACTGTTTATGCGCATTAGTCACCTACGGGCAAGATAGTATTCTCCCCGAATGTGGTGTAAGAAAGTTCAAATCATTCGCTGACGCACGAGCAAGTTAAGACGAAGCGTCTGCTTACTGCGCAGCTTCCTGACGCGCAATATCCCGAACACCGCCTGATGTGCTCAGAGACATGAAGGTGCGGGTCCGCTGGCATTTTCCTATGACCCCACAACGTGAGTGTGTACATGCAGGCGATGGCCGATCAGATAAAGAACCAGCATCTGCGGCTCTCCCGCGCGCACATATCGATAAGTACAGTCTACAAGATCCGACATGGGCGAATCTCCCTACCCAGGTACGAGGGAACGAATGGCACGAATGTTATACCTTCAATCTAACCTCATAGAGTCATGATCAGTGGAAACACAGGTACCTCTTCGTCGCTAAGGCTGGTGTATTGCGACCGTCCCTATATCTACCAATGGAATCTATTCCGCGTGGGGCTGAAGCCCTTTTGGTACTGCCCTTGCCGCTGCCGCAAACTCAGGGTAAGCGGCGGGAAGCTCAGCACAGCCAGAAAGTGAACATGCAATGATTGTAGTAAGTAACTTCATGCCTACAATACGAGGGAGAGCACAACTCTCGCTGTACACTGGCGAGAATAACGACAGGTTAAGGTGTGTCAGTCGGATCCCAGTCCGTGACAAGGTCTGGCGCCATGTCGAGTCTTTGTATCAGTAAATAACCTGGAACGTGACAATTTAATACGCACACTCATCCAAACTGTCTAGAAGTGCTATGTCTTCATCGCTAAGTCGAAAATCAAAGATCTGCGTGTTGGCGATTATGCGACTTTTAGACGCCGATTTCGGAATCACGATGAAACCCTGCGGATCCGGCAATTAGCTCAGGGTCCATGCATTTCTCTCACATGTAACGCACTTTCTGAATGGACCACCTCAGCAAAACATGGGCAGGTTGCTTGCCGTACTTGGTCGCTAGCCTGGCGATATCGGGGTGCCCGAAGCGCAATCCCCGTACAAGGGGCGCCCATGCCTGCATGAAGGATGTAATAATTTCAAGCACGGGTGATTGAAATGATGAGTATATTACACTGACTTCGAGTGCTATAGCATGTTCCTCGCAGTAGGTTACGATATCCCGACGAGTCATGAAAGGGTGCAGATCAATCTGAAAATACCCAGGACGATTTAGCTCCGGTGAAGATATTCATCAGACCTCGCCAAGCGCCAGACTTACCTGGTTAACCGCGGGGATGGGAACGCCACCTTCTGCCATCTCCTTCAGGTGGCGGACACTGAAGCAGCTGACTCCAGCACTCTTTAGCTTCCCCTCGCCTTGCGCTTCGCATATGGCTTTCCACGCCTCGCGTCTAGCCTGGGGTCCGCCGATCGGAGAGTGCATGAGGTACAAATCTATGTATCCCAAGCCGCAGGCGATTAACGACCGCTCAATGGCTCGTTTCGTCGCGGCATATCCACTGTTGGACTTCAGCTTTGTGGTGTAAAATATCGCAGATCGCGGAGTATCGGTTTCTTTGCAAAAATCTAAAATAGCGTGACCACATTCGCGCTCATTCTCGTACCACTCCGCGGAGTCCTGCGTTCGTCAGTTGTAAGGGCCAACAGGGGGGGCGGTCCTTGTGACCTACGATGTGCCTGTATCCAGCCTGCGAGACAGTCATGAGAGGACAGTTATCACAGATGCTGTGGTTGACACTACTTCAAGTGCCCATTTTACAGCGTTGTAGGCATCGTTTCCGTCAAGTTCGTATGTACCTGTCGATGACCGGTACCATCAGACCCTGTATCTACCATGTCCCTGGGCGAGCGTACCGAATCCGAGGATCGGTATTTCATTGCCATCGCTAAGCTGGAAGCACCCTCAGATGAAGTAGAAATTTATATGCAGTATATGTCGACTTACCTTCAGTTTCGACTGCAAGGTTAACTGCGACATTGCAGAGGTTAGAATTCGGATGGAGAATCAAAGAAACCCTGCAAAAGCAGCCGAAAAGGGGATGCCATCGGATGGGGGCCAAAGATCACGTGATCTCCGAAGGACGACGCGCCGTGCAAAATTTGGCAGCAAAACAATTCACGACCGATGTTAGGCATGCTCAATTCTACAATTCGGCCGTTCGCTCGAGCAATCGTTCGCGCTTTCGTTCGCGCCAGGAATAGCTCAAGAAGTGATGCGGGAGATGGCCGAATAATCATGCGACTTTCTCCTCCGCGCTGGTTTGGCTCGCTCAAGCTCTCTGTGTAAGTAACCCAAATACAATATATGGTTAGGAATGTACTACTGGGCCTGCGCCGTAGGATGGGGATTAAAGTAATGATGACAGGCACTAAACGTCTGTTCTGTTACTATGTTACCACCATGTAATGAGCTTATTGCCAGTGAATAGGAGACGTTGCAAAACTTTGAAGTTCGAGCCGCTCGAGGGAGCAGACGCTCGGCTCCCTTCGGCCATCTCCCGCATCACTTCTTGAGCTATTCCTGGCGCGAACGAAA
>NW_006920418.1:303325-357673 GCF_000344685.1 Gloeophyllum trabeum ATCC 11539 | reverse complement strand
AAGAAGTGATGCGGGAGATGGCCGAATAATCATGCGACTTTCTCCTCCGCGCTGGTTTGGCTCGCTCAAGCTCTCTGTGTAAGTAACCCAAATACAATATATGGTTAGGAATGTACTACTGGGCCTGCGCCGTAGGATGGGGATTAAAGTAATGATGACAGGCACTAAACGTCTGTTCTGTTACTATGTTACCACCATGTAATGAGCTTATTGCCAGTGAATAGGAGACGTTGCAAAACTTTGAAGTTCGAGCCGCTCGAGGGAGCAGACGCTCGGCTCCCTTCGGCCATCTCCCGCATCACTTCTTGAGCTATTCCTGGCGCGAACGAAAGCGCGAACGATTGCTCGAGCGAACGGCCGAATTGTAGAATTGAGCATGCCTGTTACGTCTTCCAAGACACTTTTTATGTTCGAGTAACGTGGTTATTGGTGAGCGCTAACGCTTCCTGATTGCATCTGATAGCCTTTATAATGGCACGGTGGTTCACCGAGTTTCATAGGGCCAAGTGAGACCCTGTAGGGAAGCGAATTGGAAGAGCTAAGGTACAGCTGAAATTCACCCTTATCCAACAGGTTCAGACCTCGATAAATAGGGTCTTAACCTCTGCGAGATGCCCGATATGACGATGCCAATGTGGTAGGGAGGAAGTATACTGCACTGCAGCCTAGGGATTTACCGACCTGAAGATTGCGCGCTACCGGTCTGACTTAACTTGGGTGTCTGCGGATTCTACTCGTGGCAGACGACGCGCGAGCACATTATAACCTCGTATATTCTCCGATACCCATAATCGCGGGCGTGGGGTGTCCTCGACCAAATACCCAATGCGAAGGACGTGTGAGTTCTCTGGCTCTAGTTGCCCTGAGCCTGTAAGCTGAAATACTTGTTTCGTGCATTCGGAGATCAATGCTCACTTCCCTGATCTCTGTATCCACAATGGCAAAGTCCGGCTGCTAAGCACCCGGCCGCATGTCGACAGAAGCATTGGTATTAACCAGAGAAAATTCCATTACAGCTGGTGGCCAGTAAGCATACCTTCGAACGCCTCGACTCAAGCAAGGGCGCATCACGAAGCCCATAACTAATTTTGCAGTTTTTACTGGTCCCCAGTACGGGAATCTTGTCACAGCCAGACAGTGTTCTCGTTACACCTGGGAGTTTGCCTGGATTTATCTTCCCATACAGCGAAACGCAGTACTGCGGTTTAGAAGAGCGGAGTCACAGGTATGTGCTTTCCCAGAAATCGGAGGCTTTCCACCTCCCTTTGATACGAAATAGGATCCAGATTCTAGCCAGGATCTTGCATAGCGGCTGCTTCTGTAGCATTATGAGCGAACTGAGGAGAGCAGCTCGGAATTGACCTATGCATAGCGCAAAACACGTTGCTTATGGCTATTCTGAGTTTTTAGGGCTTGTTTCGCAACCATGTCGTCTCCGACGCGCAATGCTTGTGGGCCCGAAATATCGGCACACTTTGGGAAGAATATATGCAACTTGTCTCTGGACGAAAATTGCTCACCCCATAATCCAATCAAAGGCGGACTATACAATGGGGTTTGGAGTGGCGATGTCCATGATCTGGGAACCGGAAGGCCGCCAACGGCCTACGATAGAATCGGGCGTCCGTCTTACCGGGACATCCTGTGCCACCGCGGAGAAACCACATCAGGACAGTCCAAACCCAAGGTGAGTATGACGTTCATTTCCCCAATCACTTGCAGCGCTAATGTATATGTTACTGCATAGGCAGTTGATTGACGCGGTGGACGCCTTGTTTGTGGATGCCCAGGTGAATTGTTTGTGGATGCCCAGGTGAATGCTCAACAACTCCTAGTCAGCGGGTTTCGTTCCTGGTCATGCAGGTAGGCTGCCAACGGTTCACAAGTAACGTCATAAGAAGGGCAACTTTGCCGACGGAGTAAGCCAGAATGCCGAGAGCACCCGTTCGTCGAATCATACCCTCGTCAGATGCCGGGGAATTATTCTTGATGACCGAGGTTTGAAAGAAGGTCCAGCACTTGGCTAGCTATGATTGTTGAAATGAGGATGATCACTACTACTGGTACGATGATATGGTAAAGATCCCGCCTTTCTCTGCGGCTTCAATGTTGCAAAACGTGCACATCTGGATCAAAGGGCGAGGCATGGGGAGTCATATGCCACGATGCGGTGCATTATCGAACGTAAGTCCCCAAATACGTCCGTGCCGCTGTTCTCAATCCTCGTAAAGCAGGGCAGGCAGATGGTGCAGCTACGGAACTCAAGCCGTAATCCAGTAGCAAGCCCGGCCGAGCAGATCCGCCGACAATTCCAAACGTACATCAGTGTATTTCTGACCAATACACGCACACAGCTGTCGAGTGCAGATGGTACTGCGACTGCCATTGGTGACGAAATACTATGGGACCGCCACAATACGCCTAATTTTATGCGATCGGCGTTCTGGCACTATTGGCGGATGTGCAAGGTAACCCAACCGCCGATGGGTTCTGACAAGTTTATGCCGCGGGTTCCCGCTGTCCAAAGCGTGCGGAAGCTGCCGTCTTGGCCGGGCGCCGTCGGTGTCAGATGTGAACAATACCACGGGATCACCAGGGTAGCTCACGGCTGCGGCACGACAAAACGCGATATGGTACCCTGTAGCTAATAGCACAGAGTGACCATTGCACGGATTCCCACGTTTGTTCTGCCTCCGAGCGAATATCTTGTGCGGCTCCGACCTATCTTAATATCGGGGTTCAATCTTGGCCTCGGTATATACAACCGGTATTCATTTCCAGAGACTTGCGTATTAAACAAGATTCTCCTCATTCCTCCTAGGCTTCCGCCGAGGCATGCGAAGTCATTGGAGCTGGAGAACTGTTTCATTTCCCATAGTACTGGTCCATCATGCTTCCGAAAGCCTTCCACTGCTGTGCTGGATACCCTGGCAGCAGAGGACGCTATCCTCTCTAACATTACTGTCGTCTGCGTGGGCTGTACGTCGAAGGCTAGATCACAGCTGTCAAAAGCTGCCATCCCGCGCATCGATAACAACGATCTTTGATGTTGAAGATATCTTGCCTTCAACCCACGGGTCTGATGCGTGTGATATCTGTGCTCTTGATAGCTTTAGCCCATCCGTCAGTTTCCATCCCATTATGAGCATGCCGCGCTTCCGGAAGAGATACCATGCCCACGACGGTGTACTTAGTAACACGGAAGCATCACAGAAGGCGGAGAGGGCTCATTGTTGGACCTGAATATCAGGAGGTACGACGTATTGTCTAGAGGTCCAACCTCCAAGCGGTCTTCAAACAGGTACTTAACAGAAAGGTACTATCTGGAGTCTCGTACACGCCAAGCTTGCAATGGTTTCTGGGTCGAAATCCTGCAGCTCGGTGTAGACGCCGGGCCCGTCGGTAGCGAGTGGATATGCTTCTATGGATGTTGCAGGGCATTTGCCGCAAAGCGCCTTACTCAGTGACTGATATTCCCTCGCTATTAGGTCAAAGAAATCGACCAACCGTAACGTCTGTACATTCGGAAGGGACTTCTTGATACCAAGTGCTTGCCTCATCCTTTCCTAGACTTTTCGCTTTCCATCTGCGTTTCTGTGTTCTATCTTCAATCACACGATGGCTCCGGCTAGATCCCCTGGATTCCTCCGCGAATTCACACAGCGCTCTGCTTCTGCCAAAGACACCGCAATGTCACCGGAACCCAGGGGAGGAAGAGGGAACGCTCAAGGAAGGATTAGGTTAACAGGTCGCCGACGGTCCTGTCTCCCAGAGGAGGAGTTTGCCGCGCTCCCACTTCCAGAAGCGTTGCTGTACTCCCATTCGTGTTATGGCGCGTTCGCAGCCGCAGAAGCTGCAGGTTCTACAGGGGCCGCCAAGGACCGCTCGAGAAACTCGGCGTCGAATCGCCTCAGCCGCCATTCCAGCAGGAGACAGCACAGATCACGGCACCTGGGGTGACTGACCAAACGAGGGAGATGTCTGTAGATCTAGGCTGTCACATATGTTGATGCTCTTGGGCCTACATGGAAGAAAGAGGTCAGTGGAGGAATGAATGCCGTCCCAACGGGGACCGCCGGTTATGCCGGTACAGGTCCCGGAACCAAATCTAGTGATGCATCGTGTCTCGGGTCCGTTCCTGAGGCCTGAGGTCATAGACCCATTGCATCCGACCGCGCACCGGGAGTTTAGATTGTCTACGAGGAAGGTTTAGTTTGGTCTTCGCTGAGTCGAGGGTTGGTCCGCGGGACTCGGCTGGTGGGAAAGGGATGAAGATTGCCTCGATAACCTGAAGCGAATAACATCAATTTGCCGGTTCCCTGATATAGAACGGGCAATAGGTCGAGTTTGGTCACCGGAACTGCACAATTGAATGTCAACTTTCATCCTAGAGGCGTTCTCAAAGTACCACGGTTGCCATGTGGAGGCTAACGTCAATCGACTCACAGAATTCCTGAGGCTGGTCTGAGATCGCTATAAGTAACTCCCTTTCGCGATGGCTATTAACCATTTCACGTACTTCGGCGTCTCACTGTGGCCCGCTCGTCAGTTATGCTCTCCGTACAGATTCCAGGGGCCTCCCACCGCGATGCACACCCTTTTTCGGGCTTCGTCGAGACCACCGGCGACGCTCTGCGCCTGATCCAGGCTGCGAGACAAGGCATTATACCACGTATAACGCGGAGGCTGAACGATTTCGAGCGAAGATCAATGATACGCAGCGGCGCCGTCTTCGTCTTCAGCGTAGACGAGAGTGGAATGAAACGTTGGACCGAAGGCCTTGCCTGGTCACCGTCTCGCATGTCTGGCAATTTCCTCGTAAGTCCCGTCTCTACCACTGCGCAGAGTCAGGCGATGGAGGCAACTCAACTTGGGGGTAGATCTACAGAGAGGTAACTGAGCGAACGTCGAC
Organism: Gloeophyllum trabeum ATCC 11539; assembly: GCF_000344685.1. Classification (NCBI taxonomy): domain Eukaryota; kingdom Fungi; phylum Basidiomycota; class Agaricomycetes; order Gloeophyllales; family Gloeophyllaceae; genus Gloeophyllum; species Gloeophyllum trabeum. The sequence goes on along the minus strand of NW_006920418.1, from coordinate 352,761 downwards.
CAGATCGGGGAGCAAGCGTCCCTACACCTCTAGCACTTCAATGTCGGACCCGGGGCCGCAGACGCATGAGCGAGACGCCTATAAACCAGGCGGCCTCGTCAAAAAGGTACGACTACAACAGCGTCATGGGAGATGCTAGAGCTGACACTCATCGTGTACAGACTATCACCGTCGACATAGATGGCGCCGACTATCACCTGATATCATACTACACCGAGGAGGATATCCACTCCGGTCGCCTGCAACGACCCCTTTGCAGACCGGACATCATGGCTATGGACATGTCTTTCGAGCTGGAGCACATGAAGCTCTCGCGAAACCCTCTCAAATTTGTTACTGGTCCCGACGGTAGACTACGGCCTTTGTAAGTAGTCACTATCGGTTTAGAGGCACTCAACTTACTCGTCGGTGTTTAGACGCGATGCCTACGACACTGGTGATCGGAAGCGCCGCGGATCTGACGCGTTAGTCGCTTCCTCGGACTGGAGAAGCCGTGGGACGTACGTACTCTGAATCTCCTTTGGAAGAATCTTTACCCATGCAATGACTTCCTATGTGGATCCGCAGTGGCACGGTTCCCGTCTCATCAACACCGGCGAGCATGCACTTGAGCTTTAGTGAACCGGTCTCTGCATCGTCGTCGAGGTCGGCAGCAGCATCGTCAACAGCTCCAATACACGGGAGAGACAACCCCGATGCCCCGCATTTATCTCCCATTGATACTCAAGCCTACTGGCTGCAAAGAGGCCATCGACCGACCTCTGCACAGTCCTACTATTCTCCAAACGATGTCAGGAGCCCGACGGGTAAGTACATTCGTCGCCGTTTCAATTCAGTTTACCTGACCTACAGAATGTTAGGATCACGATACGGCACGGAAGGCTCAGACCTCCACACCTACCCCAGTCCCGGGGGCCTGTCAGACCAGGTCGAAGGCTATTCGGGGGAGCCGAGCTCACCATCATTCCCATCATCCAACGGTCATTCATACTACGAGGGTCGTGGCGCACACTCGGCGTCCCCCCCGTCTCCCGGCACGTGGTCTTGGGGCGGCGGGAACACCCAGCAGTATCAGTACAACTCTGCGCCACCACTCGGCCACTCGCAACTTGCGAGGGGCCCAGTACCGGCTCCACACTTCACTGGCGCAAATTACTCGGTCGCAGACCAATTTCCGGCGTTCCAAAGCTACCACTGAATGGGCAGAGTTGGCGCAGTTGTGAAGGTGCGAGCGCGCCGCCGGACGCCGCGATTGCCTTGAACTTTGTCTGGCCAGCTGATCCCGACGGCTTACGAATTACCACGAATATATCCCTGTTTGGACAATCCATTGTGCCAGCATGTACATCGCATTGAATGCTTAGACGAATTGTATCGATACATATTTCCCGTGATTGCGGAGTACTGGGTTAGTTGGTTTAGCATCGATCAGTCTTTTCATAAAATCTCATCCTTCACAAAAAGTGACCGCGTACTAGACTAAGCTTGTCCACCGGTCCGTCGCTCGATAAAGCCTCGGATATTGCTGTGCCCCTCCAATGTCCCGAAGAAGCATCGCTTGGCAGGACTTTCCCAGACCACGACGTTGAGTTCTTTGGCATAATTGAGGACGTACTCGTAGTCCGCCTGGGAAGCGAAAGCGGTGTACAGGTAACCTAGCACCAGGAGACACGGGCATATAATAATCAGTGCATAATTCCACGTCCGCGGATGTAAGCCACCTTCTTCCGATTTGAGTCTGTTCCTTTCCAACTCCCACAGACGAATCTGGTCTTGCACGGTGACTGGGATTAGAGGTTTCTGATAGGACAGTGATGGTTAGGGATAGTTGCTTTGCAACGGGCTGACATACATTTTTACGCATCTGTGGGTGCGCGTGGGTGCTCAGATAACTGATGATCTACATACCAGCCAATAAGAAGTAAGCATACCCGTCTGGCAATATGCAGCGGGGTCGGACCTGATCTGCAGTAATCCCGTTTGCCAGCGCCTTCCGTACGCTATCACGGGTTATAGATCCAACCACCAGATTCGGGAAACGATACTTCAAGGTGACGAATAGATTCAATACGGCAGTTTGTAGTGGATTATCTACGGAGTGATGAGGTGGCGCACTATGTTCATTCGGAGACAACGTACCGGTGTACGCATAGAGTCGATAATTAGTCTCGAGTATTACGAAGCCCTGATCCTGTGTGCCAGCGCCGGAGCTTGTGGAAGTCGGCAAGGGAGGTAACGATGATGTCAGCGTTGTAGCTAGACGAGTTGGGCTGAACCGGCGGGACGAAGCCTGAATTCCATGAGTATTGGATATTGGGTAACCCGGACGAAGTACAAACCCGTCTTTGCCAGATCAGCCCGTAGTCCCGAAGATCTTCCAGCATGGCCTTCTGGGTGCCACTTAAACTCTCGACGGAATATTCCTAAAATCCGTGAGTATTAACGGAGGCAATACGAAGCGAGTGATTCAGTCAATACCCTTCCGAGTTCCATCGTGGAGAGCATAAATAAGAAGCTAAGGATCTCAACTAGATCCATCTCCCTCTCCTAAGACACCGGAGTTGAGATTGCAAATTTGTCGCTAGGTACATCACGCACCTCCGCCATATAGAGATATTGAAGTAATAGTTGCCAGAGCTGATCATGCGGTGAATGGAGGAGGAACTGGAACCCTGCAGATGTAATCTGGAGAGCGGACCCACTAGAAACAGCCTGTCAAACTCGTGCCCTCAACGTGTTGATGCATCGCTTCTTACTGAACCGTAGACATGAGGCCGCTACGCTGTAGTAAGAATAACACTCCTGGGGAGGGTTTCGTTGGTAATTGACCTGTCCCGGAAGAGACCATATAGTGGAGTATGGTCTAGCCGGTCGTTAAATTATCGAAGTGCTTGTAGGACATATGCGCTCACCTCCCATCGCTCGACAGCATATGCGTCCAGTGTCTCGACGGTAGCAGGCTGATGCTTGTCGTCTTTCGGTGCTGCGGTCCCAAAGCTTCCAATGGTGCCGCTTCGAGAGTAATAAGCTCATGATCGGTGTATCATGCCCAAATATACTTACCCTCCTGTTATAGCTTGTCGTAGGCTCGTTTTGAAAGTGCCGTTCAAGGAAAGTCTCACCGAAGGGTTCGGCAAGATGTGAAGTCGTGAAAGGTTCAGCAGTGTTGCGTCGTATATCCTGTTGAGACAATTCAGCAGGTGTCCTGCTCTCTGTAGTGCTGTATGATTTACTTTTTTCCTTCGCGAGTTACCCAGGCCGACATAGTGACCGCTGGGACTGGTGACTCCAGCCATAGCAGATTCATAACAATCTGCCTATCCAAGGGCGGTAGAAGACTGTGTATATGTCAATGTCTCACCAGATATACTCATCCAAACGTAATTGACCGAAATATCGACAAACAAGCCGAGGGGCGTTGGTACAAACGCGTTAGCGTGTTCTGCGACTGAGATTGTAGGAAAGGCAATAACGCGTGCGGTAGATCATCAATGACAGAGCCATTTGCACCATCTTTATTGAATTTCGACATCATTGCAAGTGTAAAGAGAGGCGAAGTACGTCCTCAGAGTGTCGGCGAGCAGGAATTGGTGGCAGGAAACGCTTGTGGCGGCAATATTTGTGCCTCGGTCACGTACTCGCGCGTCCAGTGGCGTGCGCAAAAGTTTCCTCTTTGAAAGTGGCGGAGGAGCCTACGCGTCGCCGCGTCTACTAGTACTCAGCTAGACAATAGATAAGTACTTGCAGTTAAACCACCATCTGGAAGAATGTCATCTATAACGGTACATTCAGCAGCACAGAAAAGTATGTTGATATTTTTCTATCGTCTGCATCTCCAACAATGATTTACAGACCAGCTTTCTCTCCTTCGGACTTTGATATCCGAGGATCCGAAGCGGGTGGACGCAGTGGATGAAGTGAGGACACCTCTAGTAATACACTAACGACCAGAACCTTACACATACAAGGACCAACGGACGCCACTTCATTGGGCGGCATCCACTGGATCGTTAGATGTGGCCCGATATCTACTTTCCCAAGGTGCGCAAGTAGATAAGCCGGATGCCAGCGGCTGGACGGCGCTTCATATCGCAGGTGCGATTCTGGAATAGCAAACAACATTACATATGCATAGCACTGACTTTGGGCTGTTATCTAGTCAGTGCAGGCAACGAGGACATTGTCCGTGAGCTAATAGGTGCCGGTGCCGACGTTAAGAAGACCAATAATAAGGGTCTGACACCTCTGTGTGTACGGAGAGTCTCCGAACGGTCAATCGCTGATTACTTCCTTCATAGCCATTACGCTGCATCTAAGTCTCGCGTCGATGCAAGTCTCTTTTATTCTATGAATATTCCTTCCATGACAACGAGCTGCAGGTTGCAAAACTTTTGATCGAGCGGGGCGCCGATGTGAATGCCAGAGATCGCGCGAATCAATTACCGCTGTATGCTCGGCCCCCTTTGGCACCTATATTCTCGCTGATTGCCTTGGATCGCAAGTCACCGTGCCGCTACTACAGGGTCGACAGGCCTAATCAAGGTTCTGCTTAATCCTCCTGAAGGTTCTCCGAAACCCCGTCTGAATACGGCAGATCGTATGGGTATGTTAAGTGAATATATTCGCCATCGCAAAGATTTTGACGTTTGTCAGGGAACACGCCTCTACATCTTGCTATGGAATCTGCTCATGCGGAGGCAGCGGTGTTGCTCATAGAGGCAGGAGCAGATCGCGGTCGAGTACGCTCCTATCCGTACAGCATGTACGTCACTCATTCGTGCTATTTCCAAGGTGAATCTCGAAGACGAAACTCCAGAACAAGTCGAGGGGGTAGGAGGGCAAGAGCAAAAAAGAGCCAGAAAATATGTTGCAGAGCGATGTGGGCCGTATAATCCATGAAATTTGTCTACCCAAAGGAGCTTGTTATTGACCGGGTAGACATGCCCGTGAATTTCAGAGAAATTTCCCTATAAGCCACCCTCCTATCTACTTGAATAATAACTATTCGCAGTATAATAAATACCGTAGCATTCGCTATGCCTTGTATGGGTTCGTTCAAGTTGGTTTGCAGTAGCCCTGTGGCGTGGGCAACCGGTTATCTAATAATGCCCGACTTATAGGTAGCACATGTTCGCGACCTTCTTAACAACCGAGCCACGCTCATTCCCTTCATTGAAGCGGAAATGAGTTCTTCGCCTGCTCAGCCGTTGAAGGTGAACGCGTCAGCTTCTTCCTCTAAACCTCCTAGCCAAAGCTCTACGAGGGAATCAACGCCAGCAGCAGCCCCAGCGAAACAAAGCGTTATGTCAAATCCATCGGATATCTCGAGTCCTCATGAATTGACTGCATATGTGAGTCTGTTCACCGGATGGTGGCCAAAGCATCCGCTGTTCAGCTTTCAACATATGTCATACAATAATTCTCGCTGTCAGGTGGAATCGCTCCTCGAGCAACTAGATGCTAAGTTTGATGATATGTCCACCCAGATCTTGGATCGCAGTGCGTCCATCTCCTCTCGTGCCACTCGTATTATCGATGTATTGAACGGATCTATGCATTCTTTGCCCTTCCATTGCCGTGCAGTGATGCAGATGTCCGCTAGGGTAGATGCACTCGAAGCCTCCATCCAAGATATCATCAACGGTGACGTACCAACCAATACTAGTACTACTAGCGTGCCGCAGTCACCATCGCCCATGGGCACTGCCACATCCTCGAATGCTATACCTAGGCGGGCTTAAATGCAATGCCGCCCAAGGAATAGCTGAGCCGCTGACTGAACTCGATGAGTCAAAATCGTCAGACCAACCAATGTGTGTGATTAGTTCAATGCAATAATGTTAATTGACGTTGCCTGTACATGTAAGGATTAAGTCGTAGGATAGAACGCCGGGATGCAAGGCGATAACCATTAAGCGCTGGCATGCTGTGGCATGATGGTATCGTTTTATTGGAACTTATGGGAGTACGACTGTAACAGACCGGGCTACGTGCAGGTGTAGGACTTTCATGGTAGAGACGATCGCAGTAGTTGCAATATTTCATCGAGTCGACTGCAGGCGTCGGAGGCCCTGGGTGTTATCGTCGTCGTCTCATAATTGCCAATCTGTCTTCTTTGCATCGCAGTACCCTGGCTACAGGTTCTGCGGCTTCACAACATGTGCAACAAAGAAGGCGCTATAGCTTTCGTTTCCTGTCCAAAGATATGCATTGCAACGTTCCGGGGCGAACCACATTGACATATATATGTGCCGACACGGCCACAACTTTGAGGGCCGACTGGTACATACGTATACGTTCTCAAGGCACTATATTTGTCCTCCAGGAGCTTTGGAGGGTTTATAAAAGCCTTCACACAGCATTCCAGCTAACGACAAAATGATAGAGACTCCTCGCGTCTTTCAAGATGGAGTCACGGTGACAGAGAAGGTCCCTGTCAATACAAAACAGGGTGGGAACGATGGGCATCGCAGTCCACAGCCGTCGTTCATGCACATGCTCCAAGCATGGCGTCTTTCCACCGGATTTGGTGCTTTCTTTATCACCCGAGGCTCAACGCAATGTTTTTCAGAGCCTCTATCATTTGGTCGTTAGCTGTAATCAAACACTGACGACTCATTTCCCAGCGAACTCACAACAAGAGCGGGTGCTCCAAATCATTGACATAACCCGTGTGGCATCATAGGTCTCTGCCCCAAGAATATCCGCACCATACCTGATGAATGAGTGAGCTTTGGATCGGTCCCAGCAGCCTCGGCGTCGGAAGCTGCCGATGCCCGACATCCCCTCTGCGAAAATTCAACTGGGTTTCCAGCAATCGGCGAAACGATAGAGAAGTTTGAGATTTTCCGCACTCAGCAGCCGCCCCACGGCTTACTTATTGGAGTAGGGTATCACCAATTTTGCTCCGCTAATGCTGTGTCCTGATCAAAACAAGAGTGGTGAGTCGTGGTGCACTGTGGACCCGAGTTGGGTATAATTACCTTTCCGGGCTCGGCTGCCTGCGCGAAAAATTCTGAAAGTTCTCTATCGTTTCGCCGATTGCTGTCAAGCAACATCTCCGCCGACTTTCGGAGTCAGCGGCGGCGACTCCAAGGGCATTTGGAGGCCTACTGATTTGGCTCTGGATCGATCAAAATCCGGTCATCATCTTCGAACATCGGCAACTCAGTCACCTCTGTCCGGAGAAAGCACGTAAGAGAATCCGATCCCAGCCAACGCAGGCTTTGCGCTGTTGTTCGGCTGAGATGTGCATCGAAACTCTGCGAGCTAAATTCCAGGTAGATTGCCGGAAACGAAGGTGAGCTTCAAGTAGACTTCACACAATCATATGTAACCCTATGACGTAGAAGGGAGGAAGATGCAGCCTCGTGGCCCGGGACTTTCAAGCGTGCATAGGGGTTTACTGCAGTGCAACAGACCAAGGCTCTGGCAATCTTGTGCACGATCGATCCTGTATCCTCAAGTACTTCAAGCAGTATTTCACGGAATACCGCTTGATGCTGCGTCTAGATGGCTAGACCGATTGCCACATATGAGCAGCGCACGCACGAAATCTGCCACGCGCAGCCAGCCCTCATAGGACGCGACTTGTCACAATGCCACACGCTGTGACATCTCGTATTCTTCTCGGATTCGGGACTTCTGTGGCATTCAATGTGGTCGGGCGAGCGCCACATTGGCCACAATGGTACATGTTCCGTTTCAAGTGTTACAGTTTGCACTTCGCAAAGCTCGATTCCCCGGTCGACCGGTCGACGTTGAGCCCGCATTGTCAATATGCACCGCCTAGAAGTTGTCCAGGTTCAAGCTCGGGCCTCATGATGAACCGCTCGAATAGTAAAGCGGCGACCACCTGGTTTATGCTACATTGGTGGGTGGCACGGTGACTGTCTCATTCCGTGCCTTGGTAACAAGGTGCCACACCTCAAAATAATGAACGTGTCCGCGATTCATTCTTCCGTTTCTGGATGTGGACTCTGGTAAAGCCGCCACGTTCCCGCAATCCGGTGCCACAATAGCTGCCACAACTCTACTATAAAATCCCTTGGAACTATGTTCCGTTTCCCTTACCCAAACCTCATCAGCTCTTTCCTATCTGCAATGGACTGCACCCAGGTACACGTATCAGACTGCTGTATATCATCCACTGATATCACCGCTGACGTTTGTGAATAGAGCCCATATGGACTATATAACCCCGATACTGCGCACCTGTTCTCTTATGCCGAACGAGAATACGCCGAGATGCTGGCGCTATACGAAGCCAAACCTGAGGAGGTCGATCTACAGATTGACGCGCGGTGGCCGGATGTCCACATCCCTGCCTACTCTCCACCTCCGGATGAAAGGACCAACGACTCTGAAGCAGAGCCCTCGTCTAGCGGCCAGGACATCCTTCCAGTCCCTATCTTTCCTTGTGCCACTCCGGAGGACGTCAGCCAGCGGCCTTGTACTCCCACCCCAGGTCCCGGAGCTGGAGGCTCGTCGTCTAGCTCGTCCTCTAAGCCTACGAGTACTAAGGGCCGCTCACCGTCGAAGCCGTGCACCCCGAAGAGACAGCTTCCACGTCGGGAGTGTAAAGACGTAGCTGATCGCAACCGCGAGGAAACCCTTAAAGCAAAGCAGGAGAAGAAGGAACTCAGGATGGCTCGAAAGTCCCTCAAGCCTTAGGGCGCACCACCTAACTTGCCACGGTATTTTAATCAGGGCCGGTAGCATTCGAATCCAATACCCGTCACTCATTTACGTCCGTTTATGTATCTGTATCTTGCACACTCGCATGTTTATCCCTAATGCTAGTGAAAGCAGCGTCCTTCATGTCATGAGCAATCTAACGAGTATAATAATACTAGTGATGCGCGCTCGCGCAGAGTTGCTCGCGAAGCGTAACGTGGTGTGGCGCGACACGTCGTCCTGTCATGTGGCACAGCTAGTGCACCATACACACCAACCTTGCATGCATATGGCTCAACTTACTGTATTTCGTGGCATATTTTGTGATAGGTAGGGTAAGTAAATAGGTATCATTGATTCTGGAACCTTTCCAGGCTCAATCCGAGGATATTTAAAGCTCTGTAGCAACTTATAGCTGGTCTTTGTGGGTCCCTCAGCCACCGAGAGTAGAATTTGTATATGTTTGTCGCGGACTTCTGCCCTAGTGAAGAATTGCTCGCTTCGCTCGCAACCATTGTATCAGTTACCACTAAGACCGAGCTTGCTTGCTGGTCTCGTATCAGCGGAGAGAACAATGGAAATTCACGAAGTATGGATCTCTGGTATGCATGCAACAAGTATGATTTGCTGAGTAACACAGGTCATAGACAAGTTGTTAATACACGTAAAGATGCGACAGATTATTAGACCAGAATATAAACCGCACGCCCAAAAGGAAAGCAATCACTTCCTAGCCAAAGGTGGCTGTCCGGCGGCCTTTAGGTCTGCGTTCACCTGATCTAGGTGGTTCATGAACTGGCCCTTTAAGTTATCCCACATCTTGGGCTCGTGTTCTAAAAGCTCATCAGTTCTGCGATCGCCAGCTAGGTTCGTTCCAAGACTTACCATGCAACTTGCCGGTCCTCTTCATCGCGTAGTCGGTGAGTGTGAACATCATGCTAGACTCGAACATGAAGGCTATGCGTGTATTATAAATAACGGCTGCCTCGAAGCGTACTCAATCCTACGTACCAATAGTGTCTTCGTGGACCCTCATCGGCTTAAGCTCCGTCTCGGTGGCAGCCTTAAACTCGTCATAAGACACTGAAGGGCGTTGTCAACGACAGGTAGGGAACGCGTTTAATATATGACATACCACCGTGTGGGCAGAAACCAGTTTCATAGCTGGCTCCTCCAGGAGCGAATTCATCACTGCGTCCACCGTAATTTCCATAGATAAGACCCATGAATTCGGTAGCAGCGTTGCGATGGTAGTACTGGAGACGACATAAGTCATAAATACCAGTACCATTTAACCAGACTCACTGGCGGCCTGAAGGTTTCCATCGCAATATCCCATCTAGGACTGAAGATCAAGAAATCGGCGAGAGGCGTGCCAGGGGTCTTCGATTTAGCCGTGAGGACGCAGAAGATAGATGGATCGATGTGGTCTTTTGAGATACTGCCAACGTTGATGAACTTCTCCATGGCGTACTTGTATGGGACATAGCTATCGACACCCATGAGTCAGCACTGAGACAACGACAATCGAGCGGGTCTCATTCACTTTCCATGCCAAGCTACAACATCGAAGGGGGTATGCTCCTGCTTGCACAAGAAGAGCTGGCCGCAGACCCTAGAGTAACGTCAGATGCGATTGCCTCTTGACCCAGGGGTGAAACATACTTGTAAACGACTGTCAGAATTGTTACGTCAATCAGGTATAGCGGAGATTATGAACGGATACATTACTCACTCTCCCATGGTGATTGATCAATGTCGAAGCTTGCGACGGGAACCTCGAAGTCTCGTGGGTTCGCCAAACCGTTAGCCCCCAAGGGACCGAGCTCGGGCAGTTCGTAGTGAGAGCCAAAGATTTCCTGAATATCTGGGGAGAGTTCAGCAAAAGCCGAACGTTTGCGACGTCAGTACGTACATCCACGGGAGGGTCCATCGGGCAAGATGACTTTGAATTTCATGCCGCGCTGGATGACCACCAACTCTCCCGGCCGAACCATCAACCTGGAAACCGTAAATACACGTTAACGTCCGGGTGCGAATAAACGGATACTTACTTTCCGTACTCAGTTTGTATGTCCAAACGACCTTGTTGAGGTAGGATCAACATATCACCATCGTTGTTGCAGAAGGCCTGATTCTCCATAGAGGCGTTGGCCATGTACATGTGCACGGCAAGACCTTCGCGTAGTGTGGGGTCGCCGTTCCCTGCGAGCGTCTTCAATCCGGTTACGAAGTCAACTTTGCCGCTCGATGGGATCTCCAGAGGATACCACGCGAGTTGGGTGGCGCTGACATGGACTTTGGGATTTGAAGGAGAGAAATTCGACTCAAGCTAAGTCGGGTGTGAGCAAGGCCATCAGCACCACGTGGTGCAAAGACGTACGTCAGGATTGTCTGGTAACTTCGTGAAACCTTGGTGCGCTACTGAAGGTCGGATCTTGTACAGCCATCTAGGAGCACCCACATGTCACTCAGCGGAGAGTGGGTAGTGTGGTTGAGCACACATACGCATTCTTGTTCTCCGATCGAGGAGCAACAAATGATGTGCCGGTCATCTAGGTGTCGGAGTAAGTCAGCGGGCGTAACGACGACTCCCTCGAAAGACCCACCTGCTCGGCGTAGAGGTCATACTTGCATTTCTGCGGATTGTTTTGGCCGACAGGGAGTGTTCCAGGCCTGTGCAAAATTATTCGAGATGCCCTGGATTAGTCGGACAAGTGACTTACACTGCCTCCGAGGCAAAGCGGTTGCCGAATCCGACCTGGTACGTGTAGGGATCCTTCTCGGTGGGCTTGGTCGAGAAAGAGCCAGCGGCTGTAGCACCGGGAACTGAAGATAAATGACGCCTCCCGGACGGAATCTGAGCAAAACAGTTGTAAGCTTTAGTCCATCCCAGGGTAAGTGGCTACTGAGTACGAACAGTTGTTCGTCTCAGCGATCCTGTCACTCTCGGTGCACGGCTCGCTGCGGTAGCAACCGCCCTTGATGCCTTGCTGCAGCGGCTGACGGATGAGACTGCTCGTCGAGAAAGCATCATCGACCTCAAAGTACGGACAGGACAAGGCGCCACAACGCCTCCGGGGAGGATTTATGGCTCGTCATGCATAAAGGATTCATGCTAAATGGCTCTGCAAATTCATTTGAGGCGAACTGACGGATCTCGTCTACGCACCATGCCTCCTTGAGAAGGGCTTGCCATCATCGCGACTACGGTGGACGGGTCATTTGAGCACCAAGGCCATTAACCTCCAGGATAAATGGATTTTCCCACACCCAGGTGACTTCTTTTGCGATCTTACCTAAGCACATCAACACTGAGTTCACGATCACTTCAATACCCCGTGGGGCAAAGCCTAAGACTGCGTCAGCTAAGTTTATTGTCTAACAAACACACGGGATGAACTGCTCATCTACTCCTAGAGACCGATAAAAAGTTGCGGAAGTACGCCTTGGAATACTAGGCGAACCTTTTGATGGCACATAGGCGTCTTCAACTTGGGCCATAATTTCTCAGGCGGTCCGCGACTCCTCGGGGTGAACAGTAGCAACACTGGCCACTCGATCGCAACGAATCAGGCGCTTCCGCGGTACAGAGCACCTGCCAGGGCTCGGCCTGCACGGCTGATAGGAGATAGCGCAGCCAATACCGACTGCAGATCGACCGGTCGACCTTTTCGGCACGATTCTCTCGCAGTCATGTCCGAGCATCGCTGCCTGAGTTTGTACACCTTCGTATCCATACGCTCTGCGAGCTTGCAGGTTATATGCAATAGGCTGAACGCCCTGAAGATACATTGGAAGAGGTGATCGTCAGCACCACGGCTACCCGTCGTCTGGATATTGCGTCTCCAGCGCTAGAGGGGTCCGGGGTGCCGCCGGCTGTGTAGCAGGAAGGGAAGTCGTAGCGCAGCTAGTACGAGGTATAACGATGTCCGTCTAAGGACCTGCAGGGCGATCAATGTTCCGATTCTGTTCTTACACCACTATAACGCCGATTGAAGGCAGAGGTACTTCCACGGTTGTTCAGTGAGCTCTAGCGACCAGAATGATGACAAACGGCGTTACGCCCTTGTAATCAGAAGTTCCAGAGCAAGCAAGTGGAAGTCCTGTATTGACCTCAATCCTGGGTGTCCGTCCCTGGATGATACTGAACGTCACGTCACATGTCTTAGCGGGCTCCTTCCTGCTCACCGTTAGTACTGAGTGCTTGTGATACACTAGTCTTCTCAATTAGTTTCGCGATCGCGCAGTCAGTACGCAGACCTCATACAGGATTGCTGGAGCTGGCACTTCTCCAAGTAGCTTGACCAGTAAGCGCGCGGAGAGGTGTGGCATCATCGTGTTATCGAATTAGGCTATTTGACTACGAGATGCACCTTCCAAGGCCTTCATATTCGTCTCCACATCAGATATGTGGCGCTTGGGCGGCTCCGAGCCACCCTCCGGCAGTCTCGACCAAGTAAGAACCAGCATAAGTCCGAGGACGAAGCGGAGGTAGAGATCTTGTATCTCCGCGGTACCAGCAGCTTTCGACGGAGTTTTCATAAATGCAGGAGAGTGCATGAGTCATTTGCATCGGGTTCAGGGTAGAGCAATAGAAACTTCAGCGACGATCAGGGCAATAGTAGTCGGCCGTCCGGACCGTCCTCACGAAGAGACAGATAATCACCGCGATGAACAACGCGCTAGCATGGCCCATCGAATGCACGGTATTCGAAGAAGACTTGTGATAGACGAAAACCGCGATAGGTATCTTTCTGTCGGAAACGCAAGCACTGGACCATGGCTTGACGTATTCACTATGGCATCCGACCCTGAGTCTCGAAAACAGGCTTAAGACACAGGCTCGAAACCAGAAATATGTCTCCGAACCTAGATGCAAGATGGAAGACTAGCACGCCCTTCGGGGCCTCGCTCCAGTAGTAACAAGTCAGTCCAGTGGGTAGCGCCTGGTCCAGACAATCCATTAGCCCTTGAAATTGCGGTATCCAGTGGAAACAGATGTCTTGGCGAATACGGATAGTACGGGGGAAAGAGCGGTTCAAATGGAGCCAAGATGCATGTTTCCCAGAATAGTGTGGTTTCGAGAAAGCCCGTACAAGGATGCTTCTGTCGTTCATCTGACAGCGTTGTCCCAGTTCGCTAGGGCTGTAGAACTTTCTAGCTGAGTACCTCAAAGATGTTCCAGGAATGCAGGGTGATTGCGAGGCGAACTTACACAGATGCCAGTCTTTCAGCAGTACGCCGAAGGACACAAATCATGAGTAAATTTCCGAATATAATCGCATCGAAGCTTCGATTGGTATTTGAGTCCTGATTACTCGAAGTCTTAATAAACGAGCCCTCGACAAAATGCGATATAGTTACGCTCCACCTGTTAGTAAACAGGTAGGGTGGGGAGCGAAGGGCAGGGGACACAAGGCACATTGTGCTGCGTGCAGCTAGGCTACGACTCGCCAATACACCGTCCTAGTTCTCGGGCTTGCTATAGTGTCGGAACTCCGACCAATATCAGCCCGAGATCTCCGACATGACCCACGAGTTCGTGGAGAAAATAGGAAAAAAATATCGCATAGCCTGGTAGACATGACCCACTCACCCGAATTACGGGTCGCCACGTCTAGTTCGAAGCAACGGAGCAGCTACGAGGGACCACAGACGACGTCGCGGGGAACTCAGAGCTCAGTCGAAGGATCAGATTACGTTCGTTCACAAAGAACTCTCGACATACTGAGGTATCATCGCGAGAGCCAGTTTAGATAGACTTCGGGGCAGAATGCAGGTCGGATACAATCTTACCACCGTCTGATGCGCTTGATCTTGGGTGGCAGATGTCCCAACGCAAGGTTATCCGACAGACCCTCAGGCGATGCCGACGACCGTGCCTGACAAGTGAGGAGGCTTGTTCGGGCGATTGCTTGATAAATTCAACAAGCCCAATTATAGCGTTTGAACGCGAGTGATCGGAGTGAATAACGGCGAGGTTCAGGCGACAGCGAACCCGTCGCGCATCGGTATTTTCCGCAAACTCGGTTATCGAGAAGAGGCAGGCGAGTAGCAACGTCCTCGCTTGATGAGAACACGTTGTGGCTTGCCAGTGACGCAATGAGGTGCGGAGGTGCAGTGACAGCCATTTGTAGATCAATACAACGACTCAACTGACTTCCGAGCATGTTGTCCGAAGGAACTGGATGGAGTCGACCATGGGAAACGGGTTCACCAAAACAGCAGGACCTGGCTAGAGAGAAGGAAAAGACACTTGTCTGTTTGTGCAAAGAATGGAAGGATTCAGATCATTAATTGACGCTATCTGATTTCCCCGAGTGCCGGCGGTCTCGTGTCAGCGTCTGTGCGATGCAGAGGAGCGAGAGCCCGCGCACCTGGGGTGCCCCATGGTCGACGCAAGTCGCAGCGTACCAGATAACTGGTCGCAACATGACAGAGTCGTGGAAGTAGTGATAAAGTAGAGTTAGCTGGTCCGCCGTCGCAGGAGGACTCCGTGAAGATGGAGATAAGCCAATTGAGCTATCTCAGTCTGACGAGTGTACCATCACTCACTACTTTGTTGGTCTTCACGGCTTTTCGATAATGAGGGCGGGGAGCCGCTCCGAGTCCTCTGAATCCTGAGGCCAGTGACAAGGAGAGGTAATTTGCTCATGTGGGTGCAGTGGAAAATGCGGGAAGTATTTTATAAAAACATATATGTCAACGCGAGATGAGCTTCTAGCATACAGGTACAGTTGCTGGACGTGTGGTGAGTACCACCATCACGTCCTTTGAAACGGCAGACACGAGTCTGAAATTGCTGCCACAACTGATGTGGCACGTGGATCTTCCCGCGGTATTCTCTAATTAGACGCCCGGCAAAGCCAGGCTGCAATTGCAACTCAACTTCAGCTGTGAAAGACCGTAAAGACTTCAGGCTAAAGTAGAACGGTTCGTCGCTATGAAGCGGACACAAGGCAACTCGCCATCATCGCCGATAACCGTCTCATCGTCCCCGGTGCACAAAAAGATGAAAGTTTCGCCGCCCGTGGCACAAGGCATTGTCCAGCCCGACATGAATGACGATGGCGGTGACTGGTTCAAGGTCGAAAAAGGGAAGGCGAAGAAGATGAAGAAGAAGGTTGCAAAAGTGGAGGTATGAGCTCTGACTTGCATGCAAAACTTGTCGAAATGTCTATGGATAGGCGAATCCCCCGCGGTTTATGTATAACAAGGCAGAGATCATGAAGAGGAGGGAAGCAGTGGGCGTTAATGTGAGCTCACTCCTCCTTTATGGGTCTGGCTGACGAGAGGACAGGATATTCGCGACTTGATTCTGCACATCGTTGCAGACGCCCCTCCGCCATCGTGGGTTCGAGTTGAGGTATGGCTCGCGCTACTCGTCCTCTCGTTCATTCCAACCAACTGGGTCAGAACCCTCGGTCTATACCAAAAGTCGTAGCCCTATTGATACCGGGTCTTACTCCCGACATCCTTGCTCTGCCTCCTCTTCCGACGTCTGCGACATCCAATCCGAACGTGCCCATATCAGTGCCTGTCCCCTCCACATCCAGTTCACAACCCGGTGTCCCTTTCATATCCTCGACATACAGCCATGCGCTACCGACGCGAGCGCCTGGGGATGCTACAAAGATGCACTCTGTGATGGCGGAGTTCTTTCACGGGCCCGTCACGGGCGAGGAACAGAAACGAAGGCTACAGCAGCGGGTCGCGTGTATGGCCATATTTTACTCTCCGTCATCTTACCTGTCATTAACGTCGATATCGCCCAGCTGAGCGAGCCTTCGGAAAGTCTCCGTCAAGTTACCTCCTGACCCTCGACCAGATGATCGAGAACGACTACCCCGTCCCGTCGTACATGAGCAGCGCTTACGAGAAGGCTGATGGGTGGGTCGAGACACCCCAACCCGAGCCCTCATCAAGCGCACAGGCAGATTCTCCCGTGTACGCCATCGACTGCGAGATGGTAAGCCCCTCGTTGTACACTACGGCATCCCAAACCTTCACATCCAAGGCAGTGTCTAACAGAAGACGGGAAAGAACTGGCGCGCGTATGTATTATTGAGTATGCCACTGGCAAAGTCATCTACGACCGGCTCGCCAAGCCGCAAAAGCCCATCCTGGACTACCTCACGCGGTTGGTGGTCTTCCGCCTTTGCTCCCGTACGCGTAGTTGATTGTGTACCAAGGTGGTCAGGCATCACAGCAGAAGCTCTGGCACCCATAACGACGACGTTCGAAGAAGTGCAATCAGAGATCCTCGCCCTGCTCTCTGCCAAGCCTACCCCCATTCTACTTGGCCATTCACTGGAATCCGACCTCAAGACCCTCAAGATCTGTCATCCATATTGCATCGATACGGCAATCCTGTTCCATCATCCTCGAGGGCGGCCATTTAAACCTGCCCTAGCGTGGCTGACGAAGAAATGGTGTGGTCGGATTATCCAGGCACGGGGGGAGGGAGGGCACGACCCAGAGGAGGACGCCCGAGCGTGTCTGGACTTGTTGAAGAAGAAGGTCGACAACGGTAGGTCGACCTCTCCTTTTTTTTCAGCGGCTGCAATTGATTTCCTTATGTCCGAAAGGTCCAGGCTACGGCGAGTTCAAGACCGACATGGAGTCTATCTTTGAGCGGATGGCTAGGTCGACTGGACATGGACCGACCCCCATCCGGTCGGCCGTCGTGGATCATGGCAATCCGGCTTCCATGCACGGCGCGAAGGCCACTTCCACCGTCGCCTGCAAGAGTGACGAGGAAATATTCGAAGGGCTGCAGCGGATGATCTCAGATCACCAGTTCGTATTCGGGAGGTTCAATGCTGTCGCTGACGCACTGGGATGTAAGCGCAGTCTTATAAGGGTATTTACCGCACTACAATCCTTCCCCCAGGGATAACAAACCGATCGCCTGATGCGCCTCCAAATGCCGAAATGGAACCAGTTCCGGAGCCGGATCTGAGAGCTATCCTCGACAGATTAAATGCGCAGTTGACGGCGCTCTACGCGTCTTTGCCGCCTTACACTGCCCTCGTTATTTTTACCGGGCACTCAGATCCGCGTGCGATGTCGGCGCTGAACGCACGCAAGTCTGCGTTTGAAAGCGCGCTGAGAGAAGGGAAGACCCTATCGGACCTGGATAAGGATAGCTGGTGGACAAACCAAGATGCGCGAGACCTGGAGGAGCAGGTTGAGCGGGCAAAGCGGGGGTTGTTGTTCCTCAACATCAAGTAGGGGGGATTCTGTTTGTTCGCCGCTGTATTCCGATTCAGGCTTTCTGCCATCTCTTTAGACTCATGTCGTATATGAATCGAGAAGGTTGGCTTACCTTACGGCTTCCTCCTGTTGGTCGCTGTCCGAGGGATTCAGAAGTTATGATCAACGCTGCATGCGTCATTCCTGGCCAGCAA
The DNA here is from genome assembly GCF_000344685.1 of Gloeophyllum trabeum ATCC 11539. Classification (NCBI taxonomy): domain Eukaryota; kingdom Fungi; phylum Basidiomycota; class Agaricomycetes; order Gloeophyllales; family Gloeophyllaceae; genus Gloeophyllum; species Gloeophyllum trabeum. The sequence goes on along the minus strand of NW_006920418.1, from coordinate 334,672 downwards.
TAGGTCTCCCTGACAGCACTACAACACTTTCCAGGGATAATCGTTTCCGATTGATGTCGTGAACGCGCGGACATGATATCGCAGCGATTTCTCAGCTGCTCACCAAGCAAACGCCGGTCTTGACCGCTCAAGATACCCGGTCCACCAAAGGAAAGCGCCTTCTCGCGTCTGCTGAGCAGTTGTCCCTGTATATCACAAATTATCTCAGGAAATCAGAGATGAATACGCACGTTGCTAGAGCCGTGAGCGACTCGGGAACGCCTGAGTAACAGTCGATCCCCCGTATGTTTCAAGCAGACGAAAAGGTTGATATTTTGTGTTGCCAGCGTTTCTCAGACATTCGAAACGATATCTTTCCTATGCCCTGTTCCGTGTCAGCGAACAAAATATAAAGAGCGTCCACGGCGTTGTGCCGTGGTAAGTTGTAATCGGCCACCAACGTTCCCCCCCGCAAGCGTCATAGACCGCTGACGGCGCGTGAGAAGGATCGGAGCGATTGACCGACTATCGATTTTGTACTCTTCGTCAGCGTTCTCGTTCTCATCCACCTACCATCACCATCATGCCCGGTGCAGACAGCGCGTTCCCCATCGACCTCAAGAAGTTCAAAAAGTGAGTGGTTCAGGCACGCTGGAAGACGCGTCTGACGGCGAGCACAGGCTCCAGCTTGACCCGTCGAAGCCGCAGCTAACGGAGGACCAGAAGTCTGCGCTCCTTTTCAACATCCAGCTCCTCCGTGATGCGATTGTTTTGTTCACGGCGACGGGAGCAGCAAGGGGAGTGAGTGGGCACACTGGTGAGTAGTATATCGAACGCGCATATCGCGAACTCGGACTGAGATGTGCATATAGGTGGTGCCTATGACACTGTGCCGGAAGTTGTAATGCTCCTAGGGCTGTTTGAATCGTCGGACAAGTTCTACCCTACCGTCTTCGATGAAGCAGGTGAGTGAACTACGCCATGCGTTGCAGTACTAAGGCTGACTACGAAACCACAGGTCACCGTGTCGCGACGCAGTACCTCTTGTCTGCCTTGCAAGGTCACATCCCCGCCGAGCACCTCCTCCACTACCGCGAGGCCAACTCGAAGCTCCCTGGACACCCCGAGCTCGGCCTGACGCCAGGAGTCAAGTTCTCCTCCGGCCGCTTGGGACACGTCTGGCCGCTCGTGAACGGTGTCGCGATGGCCAACCGCGACAAGACCGTATTCTGTCTGGGCTCGGACGGCTCGCAGCAGGAGGGTGACGACGCTGAGGCCGCTCGCTTGGCTGTTGCCCAGAAGTTGAACGTGAAGCTGCTCATTGATGACAATGATGTCACGATCGCCGGCCACCCGTCAGAATACTTGCCCGGCTACGATCTGACTAAGACGCTCCAGGGACACGGTCTCAAGGTTGTTACTGTCCAGGGCGAGGACTACGATGCGCTCTGGGGTGGTATCTGCGAAGTTATCAACTACGACGGACCCGCGGCCGTTATCTCCAAGCGTGTTATGGCTCCCGGCATCCCTGACATCGAGGGCAGCTCGCACGGACACGACGTCATTCCGGTCAAGTCTGCGCTCAAGTACTTCACGGCGCGTGGCTACCCAGAGTCGATGGCGTCGGACATCTTGCTCAACATCAAGCCCTCGTCCGTGCCGTACTTGCACGTTGGTTCTACGAAGGAGGTCGGCGCCAACCGTGTTGTCTTCGGTGAGGCAGTTAACTCGGTCCTGGACGAGCTGAGCAAAGAGGAGGCCGCGAAGAAGGTCATGGTCATCGACAGCGACCTCGAGGGCTCGACTGGTCTCAAGGCCATCCACCAGAAGCACCCCGAGGTGTTCGTCCCGTCAGGCATCATGGAGCGCGGCAACTTCTCCGCGGCGGCGGGCTTCGGGTTCGCCCCCGACAAGTTCGGCGTGTTCAGCACGTTCAGCGCGTTCCTCGAGATGATCATCTCGGAGGTGACGATGGCGCGGCTGAACCACTGCAATGTGCTCTGCCACTTCTCGCACTCGGGCGTCGACGAGATGGCGGACAACACGTGCCACTTCGGCGTGAACAACTTCTTCGCGGACAACGGTCTCTCGGACACACACTCGTGGCTATACTTCCCCGCGGACCCGTTGCAGATGACGAAGATCGTCCGCAAAGTGTTCTTTGACCGCGGCATTCGCTTCGTGTTCTCGACCCGCTCGAAGGTGCCATACATCCTCAAGGAAGACGGCAAGACCAAGTTCTTCGGAGACGACTACGAGTTCGTGCCCGGGAAGGATGAGGTGATCTGCGAGGGCAAGGCCGGGTACGTTGTCAGCTACGGCGACATGCTCTACCGCGCCTGGGATGCCGTTCTGCGGTGCAGGCAGGAGGGCCTGGACATCGGTCTCATCAACAAGCCGACTTTGAACTTGGTTGACGAGCAGGTGCGTTGCTTTGATTAGGGTTCCGCGGCGCGATATTGATGGGAGATGCGTAGGCTATCAGGAAGTACGGCTCCAGCCCCTTCGTCCTCGTCGTCGAGTCTCTCAACCGGAAGACTGGGGTGAGTATCGCATCGCGTAGGTTCTTGGTCCTTATTCTTACCCGTATGGTTCTGTAGCTTGGGTCTAAGATGGGTACCTGGTTGCTCGAGCGTCAGCTCACGCCCAAGTACGGCTACATGGGCACCGTCAAGGAGGGCTGCGGTGGGTTGCAGGAGCAGATCCCCTTCCAGGGCTTGGACCCGCAATGTGCGTATCTATTGTCATTTTCAATATGCGGTTCTGCTAATTTCCGTGTGAACAGCGATCATCGTCAAGATCCACGAACTGTCTCACAGCAATGCGAAGACGATCTAAATGCAATGTCAAACATAGACGGGGGTGTACGAGCGCAGTATTCATGGATTTGTACAAAGAACGGCACATGTATAGATGAGATAACATTGTTTCCGTGCCAAATGCGAAGCGTGACAATACTGTTGGTCTGACTGGTAGGATGCATCGGAAGTTCAAGTTTGTATAACACAACATTGTGGCATCTGCGTGAGTGGCCGAAGCAAGGAACAAGTTGATAAACAAGACAGCATTTCTGGGGCGTAGGATAAGCTCCATCACCAGGATATTTACCCTTTCTTCACTGTCTTTCCGCCTTTGCGCTTCTTGCCCTTGGGCTTCTCGGATGGGCATGCGGGCGCTGGCTGAGGCGCAATGTTTGTCGAGTCATATACCTGTTCACCCTGGGCTCCCGATGCAGGTGTCGCAGGAGAATGTGCGCTTGTCATGGGGAAAGCCGATACAACGCTTCCGGACGCCGCAGTGAAGTTGAAGGACTGCGTGACTGCTGGCTGTGGAACTTGGGGGGACAGGCCAACTGGAAAAGTGGTGTCTCTATTAGATGCTGGGTGCCCCCAGCCCGCTAGACCCCAACCCCCTAGTACGCGATTGGCCGGAGGGGAGGGAGGACATGTAGGTTCCGCTTTATCCGCTAGAGGAATGACGGGATATGCAGGCCCCGCTTCACCTGCTTGAGGAGCATCTTCCTGATCACCCGCCTCACTCGCGGATTCTGACTCGTCATCGCTGTCCTCTGGACCATTCTCCGCGAGGAGCTTGAACTCAGTCTCGACCATAGACTGGAGCGTGGCGTCGGGCTCGGGAGCAGGCGGAGGGACAAAGTAAGTGCTGAGCCGCCTGCGCTCCCGCACCCGCGCGACCCTCGCCGTATCCTTGGCCCCGATACGTTCTGCCTCTTCGTCGGACAGCGGAGCCTGTCTTTCGCATACCTCGCGGTACGCGTCCAGGAGCCATTCCTTGATGTCGAATTTGTGCGCCAGGACGATCCTGTCGAGAGGCGACGCGAGGGGGAAGACCTCCCGGATCGCCAAGAGCCGAATGGAGTCGAATCCCCACTGCGTAGCGAGGGCCAGGATAGACGTCCATTCTTCGAGCGTCGAAGCCGTGTACTGATGGAATGCACTATCGGTATGAAGATCAATGTCTGAGAAGGAGAACCGGGAAACGCAAGCGTACGCAGGATAGAGGACGCCCAAGAACCGCTCGAAATCGAGCGCGTTGCAGTCGGTGAGCTTTATCGGGCTGCGATCTACATTTTCGCGCAACAGCTCTCTGAATACCACCGAGTCGCGCTTGAAGAAGAATTTGTGTACGCGGAAGAGCGTGCCTTGTATCTAGCGCGAGCTTCGTGAGTATCCGGGAAACCGATCGAAAGTATGAGCGGAACATACCAGGAATTCAACGTTGCCATCGTCGAGATAGTACGACTCGTGCCTCTCACCCACAGGCACTGTAATGGGCGGCTGTGTGGGTGGCGAAGGAGTCTCCGGCCGGAAGGAGCGACCTCCTGGACTTGATGATGGAGGATAACTATATCTCGGGACTGGTGAAACTATAGGTGGTGACTGTACAGGCAATCCTGCAGTGGCTTGAGTAGAAATCGGAGGGCTGGAGGGACGCAGCTGATACGGTGGACTCCTACATAGCGGCGGGCTGCCTGCTATGCTCGGCGTGCGTGGAGGAGAGTACCCAGGGGATATGCTTGAGCATATGCTTCTAGTCCCCGACTGCGCCCGAGTGGACGGCACGCTGGACAGATGCGGGGATGTCGTCAGGTTCGACACGGGAACGGGAATGTGCACAAAAGGCGCGTTCGTCGACTCGGACGAGCTGGAGAGACCGCGATTATTCGTTGGTCCTCCATTGCCGACATTAGGGTTGACCGACAGCTCCCTGACGAGCGCAGGTAGCAAGCGTTGGATCAACTCTTCGACGCGCTGCGGGTCCATGATATTTGGTTATGTGGCAAGAGTCGATTCACTGAGGGTGCTCCGAGTCCAAACAGATAGCTTCAGGACGAGTATATATAGAGCCTCGTACCCACACACATGTTGATGACCTGCTTCCCCAATTCAATCAAAGCTTGTACAGGTCAAATGAGCACCCACTGTGGAAGTCTCCGGGTTGGTGCTCTGCTATAGCCTGGACGGATAAGCGTTAGCCAAACTGCCTCGAATCGATGGACCTAGGTCTCCCATTCAATCATCGCCAGGTTTGCGGACATATCATCAGCGCCGCACAACTATCGGCTCTAGCGAGAAATCCGGGAAATACCTTAGCAGGACGAGGTGTTCAGACAATACTAGGTGACTGTTGGGTGCGTCAAAGGATCATAGCGATATGTGTTTCTCCTGGTGTCGCGGAAGGACACGGATAACATCAACATTACAGCACAGCAGAGGCACGATCAGTAATAGAGTAATACATATGTACGGCGGGGACCTCGGTACCTAGCTATCGATTGACGTTCTCGAGTTAAAAACGCGTTTCGACACCAGCCGCAATTTCCCTGTACTGTGCTCTTTTGCATATGCCACACATGCAGCACTGCTGATCCTTGCCCGATGCGGGTAGTGCAGAGCTTCTGGTGACCGGGAAGTTCTGCACTTCTGCATCTTGAGAGGAACAACGCTGAGAAGGTGGCAAGGATAAACGTTTCTCCTCTGCCAAACTATCCGACTCCTGGATACTTTGTAATTCCGGAGCAGTTGAAGGGGGAGGAGAGATCGGCTGTGCCAGTGCGAATGTAGGAAATGTACTGTCATCAGTCCTCGTCCCGTATTCTGGGTCACTATTCTTTTCACTATCGCAGATCTTCACGGGCAAATGCAAATGGAACTCAGCCTCCATCAAGGAGCGTAACCTCGCTTCGCTGTCCGAGGCGCCTAGGTCAGGGCTGAGCATCCGTCGCTCTCGTAGTCTCGCGACCCTTGCAGTATCCTTGGCCCCGATACGTTCCGCCTCTTCATCAGACAGAGGATCCTCCCTCAAACAAACGGCCTCGTAGGCGTCCGGAAGCCACACCCTGATATCATACTGTCGGCCGAGCACGATCTTGTCAATAGGCGACGCCAGAGAGAACACTTCCCGGATAGCCAAGAGCCGAATACTCTCGAAGCCCCACTGAGTCGAGAGGGCCAAGATGGACCTCCATTCGTCCATGGTAGTAGCGTCGTGTTGATGAAACGCGCTGATTCGGACGATCCGCAGTCAGATGAGGACAAACCATAAACTACACATTGCTTACACAGGATACAAGACGCCCAGGAATCGTTCGAAATCGACGGCGGTGCAGTCAGTGAGGCGGACAATAACATCCCGAGGGTCTGAGTTGAGGTCCTTGAGGATTACGTCCCTGAATCGAGCGGAATCGCGTTCAAAGAAGAAGCGGTGCACTCGGAATAGGACATCTTCGAGCTAAAGACGCAAAGCAGTATTTAGTGGCTAACATTCCCTATGGGTAAAGCTACGACGCGTACCAAGAATGTGACATTACCATCCTTGAAGTAATATCGCTCATGTTCCCGTCCATTAGGTGCAGTGGAGTCTGGGTAAGGCGGAAGGGCGACGGCTGGCGCACCACCCTGACTGCCTGCGCTCGTCTGCTGCCGATGATTGCCTGTGAGAATACCTGCACTCGCCCGCAAAACGCGCATGGGGCTAGAGGGCTGCAGCACCTCATTGGGACGAGGAGTAATAGGACGAACGTCGTCCGCTTGCCTCCCGCCAGGGCTAGACGTTGGCACCCCAGCTGCAGCGCAGCTCCAACTCGAGCTCCTGGAGATACTGATGCTACGGACTGACGACGTGGACCGCACAGATGCACTGGGAGGGCGAGTAGACAAGGTGATGCCGGACTCGCCGGCTGCGTTCGCAGACGAGTCCTTCATCATTGCCGCCATGCATTTGTAGACCATCCCGCCCTTATGCTTCGCTTGCTGTGTGCCCATGGACAGTGCGCCCTTGAGATTCGGATGGAGTGAAAGATAGCTCGAGCTGACGAAGGGGCCGGTTGAGCTGTTTGAGTTATATATGAAGGCCGCAGTACCTCGTGGGTCATGCATGCTGGTCTTCTGAGATTCATTAGTAACAGTACAATTCGAACAACAGTCGCCCGCAATTGAAACCTTATATGTAGCCGCCTCTTTCTGAAACCCCCCGAGCCTGATAACGCAGGGGTCAACCGAGATGCAATTCTTAGGCCGAGCATCGTTTGTCCTTGATATATGTATCTCCATCGTGAACTGATACACAGGACGCGGAGTGGACATACACGTCTGAGAGTACCAGATCTCCTGTCCTAGCCATCACGGGACTTAGTTAACGTGGATAATCCGTGTACCAATGTACAAGCTCGATCCGCACCATACTCTGGCTTCACACTCAACACATTCAAGAGCGGTAGCTCTCGAACCCTCGCGGCTTCGGGATCTAGTTTCAGGGACTCCGAGGGTAAGAAGCAAAGGTAGCGGAGATCGCTGCTTCAAGTTGGTCTGTCTTTGGGGATCGAGCCGAAAGGGGAAAGGGGGGGATGAGAGCTGATGGAAAGCTGTAGGGGGACCGCAAGCTATCTATGAAGGAGCCATGCCTCATGTAGACAGTTGCGCGTACGCGTGTTGTTCTCAGGCTGGACCTGCTTCGAAAAAGTAATACGAGACGAATCAAACAAGATGCTTACAAATCCAATCGAGCCGTACCAGCATCAAGATGTTGCTCTCTACTCCTCGAAAAAGTAATGTAAGTATCCAGACAGCCCAGGGTGATCAAACACAACTACAATGTTGAACGTCTGAACTCACGAGCGAGGGCCCAGGTGCATGCTGGTGGCTCCGTCGACACTTTACCGTCGGCTTTTAGCCAGCACCTGTAAGTATTGTGAGCTATGCCTGGTACCTTTGACGCGGCCCTTGTGGCGAGTGTCGTTGTCACTCATCAAAGGGATTAGTGCAATAAACACTGTGATAAAGTGATATCCACAGATCAATGACGTGACACTCACCAGGGGAGTGTCATTGGTATCACGCTGAAGTGTCACTGGCACTAATCAGAGTACAGTAGCACCTTAGGTACTGAAATAGTGCCCAGGACACTAGCAAGAAGGATGATACCGGGCGTAGCTCACAATACAAGCACCTTTACTTCGCGCAATGAGGAAGAGTCAACTGAGAAGGCGACCGGAGCTCACCCTTCCTCCTTCCTCCTACCTCCTAATTTACCGCTCCCCGTCCAACCCACTCTACCAACCACCGACGTCGAAGACGATGATTTTATACAGGGACTCGACATGGACTCACTTGAGACCGTTACGACGAGTTTGTAGCAAGTCGGCCGCAGCACTTGGGAGCATCGACCAGACTTTGACGCTCGCGGCTCGGGCTAAGCTCGTGTATGCGATATGCTATGTGCGCATGCGTGTCCTTTATCCTTATGAGTCTCTACAGCATATCCCAATTTTACCGGACAGTAGGAGCGCTTTTCCCGTTTCTTTCGCAACTAGATCGGTAGACGATAAAGAAGCGCTTGAAGGCGGTGTTCAAGTTTGGCACGGTGGGCAGACAGGAACGTGTTCTCCCACCGCGCTCTCGTTGTGGCGTACGACTTTGACGACCGCGCGGCAGTAATCAGAAACAACCTTAATTTGCTTTCGAGACCTCTGGGCTCAAGGGGTACAGACTTGGTGAGGTTCACGAGGTTTCCTCGTATGCAGTCTGTTCTGAGTGCATATTATATACCCAGTTTGACCGTGAAGGACTGGGACATTTGCATTACGGCCCTCTAACCTGCACCTGAAAGTGTTTGGAGTTGAAACTAACAATTTCTGGTGAGTGACAGAATACTCTTGAAGGTTAAACGATAAATACCGTATAGGCTGACAAGAATTGAAGAAAGTTTAGACGCCTGGATTGACCTACATAAACAGTGATCGAAGGGGATCGCTGATTGTATGGAGCAATGCCTGCCAAATACTCTCATGTCAAGAAGAGGGCTGCCACAAGCCCCCCAAAGAAATCGAACGGAAAGGGCCACCACCACCATGGCAAACATCACCGCAGCCCAGACCCCCACCTCGACCGGACGATCTCGAAGGCCATGTCCGCTGTCTCAGAGCTCGAACAAGCCATAGCTCACATGCTGCTCATCCGCTTCGAGCAGGACATTGCTCGGCTCTTCTCCACGCATCTGTACTGCGTCGCCCTCGTGCACCTCCCGACGTTTGTCATGCGCTGCATTACAGTGGGTGGGCCAGGTTGGGTGGCAGCGAACGCGGACTCGGAAGAAGTGAAGGACTTTTTCCGCGCGTGCATCGGTATGGATCTGAGGCAGTCTGGCGAGCGCGTCGCGACAAAGAGCGTGCTGTGGTCGTACACCGCGCTGCGGCATTTCGTGCGATCGATTCCACTCTTCCCCAGGTTGTCCGCTGACTACACCCCAGGCTCTATCCAATAATGTACCCATTTGCCGTAAACGGGGACTCCACTCCCTGCGCCTCCTGCCGTACTATTCCGCCCTGAAAGCGCACGTCGAGACGCTCCTCACGATGCCCGCGCCGGCCTTCTCGAAGCCGCCGCACCTCGGCCCGCTCACGGAGGGGCTCGCCGCGCTTGAGGACGCGTGCGAGCACAAATGGGCCGGCGACGGCGAGTGGCGCGCGAAGGTGCGCACGGGGTACGAGCGCGCGTGCCAGACTCTGTGGCGCGTCGCGCGCGAGTTCGACGTGCGTGGGTACGGTCGCGTGCTGCGCGAGAAGCTCACGACCAAGTGGTGCAACTGCGGGTGCTCGACGGACCACCTCGGCGAGGTGTGCGAGCGCACAGTGCGCGAGGACGAGGAGGAGAGCGGCGTGCGCGCGGGCAAGGAGCGCGAGTGGGATGGCAGAGGTAAGTCGTTGCGGTTGCCCGTCTTTGTCTTGCTTATGAGGTGTAGGGGCGGGCGTGTACGGCTGGGAGACGGAGGACGAGGAGGACGTGTGGGAGCTGGATCTGGACTTTAGCGCGTTGGACCCGGACGAGTGCGACGAGGGCGTTGATCCCGACATGACCATCGGTGAGCTCATGGAGTGGCGGTACCTTAGAGCCGAATGGGAGAAAGAGCAGGTTAGTGTAACAATACATCGCTGCTGTGCCCCACGTGAATGTCCCGTCCTTGCCCCAGGGAAATGCTGCCTTCCGGAGGGCCGAGTATGAGTGTGCCATCGAGCGCTACAAAGCCGCGCACGAGATTGAACCGGAGATGCCCCGTTACCAGCTTAACCTCGCCGCTGCGTATCTGAAGGTACAAAAGTGCGCTCTCATTATTTGACGTACATGCGCCTCTTATATCAAAAGGATACCCTAGGTGGATGGAGGCTGAGGATGCATGCACCATCGCTCTCGGACAACATAAGAGTAGCAAGGGCTACTTTCGACGTGCCAAAGCCCGAGCCATGCAGGGACGTATTGAGGATGCTATCAAGGGTAATCTACAACTTCCTGTCTGACAGGATCTGAGAATAACATCTTTATCGCGCTAGATCTACGTGCCACCCTGAAGGTACAACCTGGCAACCCCGAAGCAATAGCGGAGCTGATTGCCCTTCTACCACCTCCGGACCCGGCTGAGGCAACCCCAGCAGATACAGGACCAGCGGTATCCCCATCTGCCATGGCTGCCGCTTCGTCTTCGTCATCCTCTTCCTCATGGAACGCGACGTCGGCTTGCAACGATGCTCCTTCACCGTACCCTGAGTATCTTCGGATACCGAAACCAAAGCCTCCTCGACCCTTGCCATTCGCGCGGACCGAGGCTGACGATCGCAAGATAAAGATTTTATGGCAGCCGCTGACGGTCGACATGCCCATCGATGACCCATGCACCGCGCAGTCGTCCCCCGACGGGAAACGTACGCAGAAAAAAGCTGCGTGGTTGAAGAGCAAAGGCACTTCGATGAAAACCGAGACGTTCACGTACCCTAATTGGGAGCGATATATCGTCATGACGGTCTGACAGCAAGGTAGCGTTGGGGAATGGACATGTACTTGGGACTAGTTTTATTATTATGTATTCGGTTTGTGATTGTGAGGTGTAAGATAGGTGGTGCTGGCAGCGCTTTCGGATAGGTGATTCAACCTGGTACATGACCATGGGACACAGGAGCGCCGGTTTTCTTATCACTATAAGCAGCATTCCGTGGTGAAAGTCCAAACTACCACGGGTAATTGCATTAGTATATCATGAGAGTCGTTACATTGGTCGTATAGATATATTCCGGCAAGAACACGGTATGACGAAGCGAAATGATAGCAAATAAGTCAATTGAAACGCAGAAGCAACACGTCCGAATGTAGAGCCAATGGGTATCATAGTTGCAGATTGGAAGACAGAACCGCAGAGATATGACGAAATTAAACAGTCCAGTCATCATGAGTTTGCTTGTCCTTGGTATTTCTTGATCAGGTCTCTTAGTCTAGCTTGTCCAAAGGCCAAGTCCGCCGGGGGTGATTTAGGAGGGGCACTCTTGGATTCGGGGCCATGAAGAGACTCCGCTACCGTTGGCATGATCTTCATGGGCAGTTTAGGCTTGTCAAACGTCGGCTTCACGAGAGAAGCAGTGGACGACAGAGTTGGCTTGGCCAGCGAGGAAGACAAGATGGCGGGTACAGAGGTGGACTTTATCATGCGAGCTCGTCTTGCTGTCAGGTCACCCAGGCTTGTGGGCTCAGATACCGGCGAAGGAGATTTCTTCCCCTCGAACGGCGGTCGCAGCGATACGGGAGCCCTGGGTGACGGCATCTCCAAACGATTGATCAGTGCTGGCTTGGGTTTCAACTCCCCTACTGGATCTCGTCTGGTCCTATCACCATTGAGTTTCGCCGCTTTCGCCTTCTCGTTATTCTGCACATCAGTGGTGGGGAAAGACGCTGCCAGGGGAGACACAATCCGCTTCGGCTTCGGCGGCTCAGGTTTCGCAGGCGTCTTGACCTCACTACTGCCATTCTGCATAGCGGTGGACCAAATCTGCGTAATAGCAGTGACCTTGCCACCTCTGCCTCCGCGAGCAGAGCGGACATCGTACTTGGCGCCAGAATCCGACGGAGGCGGCCAGTTGATAGGGGGTTTAGGAGACGCAAGCACGCCCTTCTTTGCTTCGCGAGCAGCCTTATCGACAGGCGACTTTGGAGGAGAAAGAGGTGCAGAAGCCTGTGCTTGATCGACCGCATCATGTATAACACCTTGACTTCGTAGCCTTGATGCCCGGTATGTTGCTACAGGCATGAATCCGGAGGATCGGGGATTTGGCAAGGCGTCAACGCTCTTCTGGACAGCTTCACTCTCGCGGTCTGTGGCAGGATCCACATTCTTAGCTGCATCGGCCTGTGGCTTATCTTCCTTTGGAAAATCCTGTACTACCGTGGGTGGTTTCGCATCATCGCTTAAGCTCCTACCCGACAAAGCCGGGGACACGTTCGCCGAAACCGCATCCGCAGGAGGGTGTAAGTCAGGCGTAGGTGTACCCGGGGGAGGCGTATCCACAAGCGGCGGAACCTCAGGATCAATCCGTCCTAACCACTCCGCCACCCTCCCTTTCGCAGCCTTCCTCAGCTTATACGCATCCACCTCCCGCCCACCACGCTCTTTCTTCTTCCCGCTCCGGCGTTCCTTCTCACTTGCTTTATCCTTGGAGGTCCTATCACTTCGCTGCCGCCCCTTGTCCTCTCGATCCTCCGCAGAATGGCTCGTCTTCCCGCTGAGAGGATGGGCACGATGGGTCGGGTCCTCAGATTCGCCCCCGAAGCCCGTGAGCGTCAGACTAGAAATCGCAGAATCATTCACGGGATCCAAGCTATCGGTTGGTCGTGGTGGAATAGCAATCGGCAGGATACTCCGCACGTCCGGCCGCTTCTCTTCCTCCTTCGGCTTCCGCGTCCCAACCTGTTCCAGCAGCTTCTGTTCCAGCACGTCCAGCCCACTCGGCTGAGCTAGCTGGGCATTCCGCGCCCCTTTGCTAGGCGAGACGGCGTGCAAGGCCGGCGTCGGAGGCGTCACGTCTGTGTCAGCAGGAGCATCAGCTACAGCAGCAAACAGTTCGGCTGCTTTAGGCCTTGACGCCATGGCAGACAGTGCTTTATCCTTCCCAGAAGGAACGGGAGGACCAGGGAGCGTCTTGTCCACCTCGGCAGCGACGCCAATATCCTTCGGGATATCCCTCGACATATCCGCATTCTGCTCGTCCACCTCCGCCGCGATCTTCTCGAGCAGGTCCACGCGCTCCGACTTCGTCAGCGACAGCCGCGTGAACGGGTCGACCGTGACCGTGTGCTTCGGCGAGGGCATAGGACGCGGCGACAGTATCTCAGCGGGAGATGTCGATAGCTTATTCGGAGAGAGGTGCCCGCCTGACGTCGCAGCAGTATGCTGCATGGTAATGGGCACGGGGACAGCAGCGGGAAGAGCGAACCGGTGAGACGGCGGCGAGACCGAGCGGTGCCTCGAGGATAAACGCAGATGGCGCGATACCCTCGACGCGCGCTCGCCCTTCCCTTCTTGGCCATCGATGTCAGCTTCAACAGCGGCTGGATGCGTTCGTGCAACGACGTTCAAGGGCGGCAGAGGCGGTGGCTGCGTGACAGCCGCGCTAGGCAACCCAGATGGCAAGTTATAAAGCGGTTGCGACGGGACCGGCTCAGCGCTCGAGGGCCGCGGAGGCACAGCTGCAGTGATCGGAGGGAACATAGGCGGTGGCGGATAGAAGTATGGCTGCTGCGGGTCGATAACTGGCGACGCCACATACGGGTACGGCATTGGCGTTTGGCTGGGGTGGGGCGGATACCATACCGAGTTAGGCAGCGGCTGCATGAACGGAGGTACAGGGGAAATCGGCAACGCGGGATAGGCGTACGGACTCTGCGCGCGTTCAGGATACGGGACGGTCGACATGGGTGGTGAGATGGGCTCCGGAATACCGTAAGGTAGAAACGGAGGCGAGCCATAGTGACCCAGTACAGGTTCTGGGGGTAGAACATCGGGGTGTACGATAGTCACCGGTAGCTCCATGTATATATCTTTGCTGCTGAACGTGTCGGGCGTATGAATGACATACAACAATTGTCTACGTACCTTCCAATTCCCATAGTGATCTTCACGCCAATAACGGCGCGGACTTCGAATAGCGGTTCCGTGGTTCGGCCCTCTTCCTCGTCGTCCTCCCTGCAACCGCCTTTCAGGCTCCTAGCATCTTTGGGGATGTCGAAGACTAAGGTGGCGATCCCCTCCGTCCCCGGCTGCGCAATGTATTCGGGCCCCTTGAACGTCACATGTGTCAAGGTGTCCGATATCTGGAGGGGGGACTTCTCGTTCGGGGGCAGGTTCGGCAGATGCAAATGTCGCGTCAGCGTAACTGATAGGCCTGTATTCTAGATAACAAATGATAAACGGTATGAAACATGGGAAGACTGGAGCACAGCACCTTCTTCGCAGAATGATTCTTGACCTGCAGCTCAACGCAAGCACCCCGGCCCGCCGCAACCACGCCGCCCATGACCCTTCCCTGCGCCCAGATCTTTCCACCCTCGCCGACAACTACTGCCTCCGGGGATACTCTATCAGGGTCACCATCAAATGCTTCCACTACATCCACGTCCTTCTTGTCCGTGACCAGGCGACGTTCGCCCTTCCACGCGACACCCACACTAGCGCGTACTTCGTATCGCAGGGTTGCGAGGCCAGAGCCAAAATTGATAGAAGATGGGGAGGACTCTGGGATGGGAAAACGGAACAGGTAGGTGGTAATTCCCTTGCGGGCCTGAAAGTAGTGCGCCGGTAGTGGCGGCTCTCCGGGCAGGGGATGAGGAAGGACAGCATTCGAAGGCGGCAGTCCTTGTCCTTGGAAGAGCCGTTTGCTGCGCAGAAACGTGGACGTAGCAGAGTGATCTCGGGATGTTAATTCTGCAGTCCGGAGTTAATTGAGAGACTGAGGAATATCAGATTAGCGTACCTTCGATCGCGTATAACTCCACCATCATGACGCCTAACCCCAGGCCTTTGTCCGTGCGACATTCAACTTGCATCTTTCCCGTAATCGCACCACCCGCGATGTACAAGGAATCGGACATGGTCAAGGACACCTTCACCTTGGAGTGGTGAGGCGACGCGTTCATCGGCTCTGGACGCGATAGTGCCATACTGGTCGCCAGTCGTCAGAGGGGGGAATGTATTGTAGGTTCGGTACTTGGTGTTCAAGCTGGTTCCTATCGCTGCAGCGTGCACCAAGCTCGGATGCGACTCTCGGTCCTGGTGTCGAAGCAATGGCCCGTTACCGAACAATTATGATAGGAGTGCTTGCGCCTGTTCCAATTCTCCTGCGAGATGGACGCCTAATGGTGGTAGAGCGGCAGATAGGCAAAAGCATATGTCGAGGTAGCCCTAAGGATTTCAAGGAATAGTCAGACGTCCATCTTCTAGGAAACATCAGGATACCGCATGTCGTCAGTAGTACTCGTGTGAACTTGGGCGCCCGAGCTTCCTGAGGGGAGATTGCCTTTTCTAGACAAGGTTTCATTATGTTTTCCAGATACCTCTTGGACGGCTCTCTCGACCGTCGGCTACCTTATTTCAAAGATAAAACGAAGTAAGCCTTTGCATAAATACAACAACAAGGACAAGGAATCGGCACTTGTCGACAACGGCTGCAATGGCTGTTGGCAGATGAGATGGCAACCATGTCAGGACACCGACGCCGGGAGGAGACCGTCAAAGTGGTGGTTGAGGAAAAGAGAATAGTAAATAATTCACTGGGGAGGCAATACTTTATACGAGTGTCGGATGTGATAAGAAGAAGCGCGAATATGTCAAACGGTGAAATGGGTCTCAGCTCGAACATACCAAGTTAAGTAAGTGCTGTTCCATATAAGGCAAGTGCTTCTTTCTAGACTCTGCTTCTCTTATGCCGAAGGTCTACAGTAATCCTATTACAGCCGTTTGCAGATCGATAGACCACCAATTTAGAAAATCGCGTATAGTCGGAGTGGGTCGGAGTGGGTGCCAGGGACGTCGGAAGAAGGCAGGGAAGTCCAGACGGTCTGATTTCCGTCTCTCGGGGACTTACACTTGCTTGTCCGACGTGGTCCGACTGTAAATGATTTTTGAAAAGTGGGCCCATCAATCTGCAAACGGCTGTAGTATCTTTTCCGGACGTATATTTTCGTATATTCTATTTCTATCGGTTGTATACTTACAGCCTACTCATCCGAAAATAATGGGGCAGTGTCATTGACACTGGATTGCTGCAGATACATTCAGAGAGTACAATTAAACAGCGCGGTACCAATCACTTGGAAGTTGGGACCAGTTGCATGTTACGCCAGCTGCAGGCTACTAGCGCTCTTCTACAGTAAGGCAGGTATGATTTCAGTACTGGTGGGTTCACTGTCGAAACGGCCATAAGTGCATTAACACGAGACACAGCTGCAATATTGATCGTTTTCACTTATAGGCGATCAGTATTGACGGTCAAGGGCCGACTCGGACGCGTTCTATCATAGTGGATTTGTGGGCGCCTGTTTGATCCACCTCGTGCCAAAGATATCGGAAGTGGATAGGTCCAGAACAACACGCGTTCGCACATGTAATACACGAGGCGCGTCCTCGTAAATATCTTCTGGCTCACGCAGCGCTTCACCAGCCCACCCCATCTCATCTTCGCCCAAGGCTCAAACAGAATCTGAACAGCGATGCAGTCCGTCCTCACCGGGAGCAGTCTCGAAGAGATGCTCCATAAACTGGACGAGATGGCTGCCATGCTCAGGGAGAGGCAGTTGTCGACCAGTTTCCCTGGCCTTAACGTCTCCTCTAATTCTCATTTCAATAACGGCCTAACGCCTGTTAACACTTCTCCCATAGTATCGCCCTCCACAGTCAGCAGCGTCAGTGTCTCGCCGGTGTCGAGCTGCCCTGATGAAGTGGGCGAGGCGGGCGTTACTGAAGCCAGGGAAGGGAGCGAGAATCACGCTCCCAACCCTCGTCTTCAGCGCTCGCCGTCGCTCAATCCGCTCTCCGAGTTGCTGGCGGGACCTGCGATTCACGTGGAGGCTCGGCCAGCCAGCCCCAGTGTTTTCGTGCAGGTATCCCATCCCGGCTCCCCGCGCCCGGATACGCCGCCCGTAGACGCCGCCCATCCTGAGGAAGAGTGTCAGAATCGCTCGTCATCTCCGACTGACACCGGAAAGAAACATGAACTCTACTACTTCAGGGACGGAAACGTGACATTCTCAGTACGTTTATGACCCTAACTCATATGTATTAATATACCAGTAAATCTGACATTCATCTATACATCTAGGTGGAAGGAACCCTATTTCGCGTCCACCGCTTCTTCTTCGAGCGCGACTCGGCGCTATTCAGGGAGTCCATCCTCAAAGACATGAAGCACCACCAGAACTCGGTCATTGAGCTAACCGGCTGCACTGCCCTCGATTTCGAGCGATTCCTCGGCGTCCTGTATCCCGCGTAAGTGCCAGTGCCCACCTCACCGTCCGCAATTTTAGCTCTCTGACATTCGTTTCGTACTACACAGCGCCTTCCACGAGCACACCGCTACCACCCTATCCGAATGGGTCTCCGTCCTCTCCCTCGCCACCCAATGGGGCTTCGACTCCATCCGGTGCCTGGCGATCCGGGAGGTCTACCCGCTCGCGTCGCCTGTCGACAAGATCGTGCTCGGACACAAGTACGACGTTCCCGCGTGGTTGCCGGGCGCGTATGAGGCTGTGTGCGCGAGGGAGGACCCGCTGGAGGATGGGGAGGCGGAGCGGATGGGGGCAAAGGATACCGCGAGGGTCGCGAGGGTGCGGGAGCAGATCATCCGCGCCTTTGGCACCTTGGATCCCCGAAGTCCGGATCAAGGCAGGAAATTGAGGGCGCTGGTGAAGGCTGAGTTCGACTTCGCCGTGGAGACTCGTGAACCGGAGCCTCCAGGGGATCTTGACCTGGACAATGAGTCAAGAGTCGGGGATAGCGCTCTTCCAGCCGATGAACTAGCACCATCATCCTCTCCTCAGACTCCTGGTTGGTCGACTTGGATTGGGCGACGCACCCAGGAGTCAGAGGGCTCATCTCCGTCTCCGCCTTCTCCTCAGAGTGCTCCTCAACCCGGATGGATATCTGATCAACAAAGCTTGCGGCTCAGGGACGAGGATAGGGCACCTCTTGCAGATGAACCAGCACCAGCACCAGCACCTCCATTGTCTCGCGGTTGGTGGGGTCCCGGGGTAGTTCGAGGCGTCCAGGAGATAGAGCACCTGACCCCCTCAAGGTTCCTTTCTCCGCTGAGTGCTCCTCAACAAGCATGCGCCCCTGAGGAGGAGGGAAGCTTGCTACCCGGGCGGGTTCCTCCTCCAGATGATCCTCCTTCCATCTCTCAGAACGCTCAGTCAGGACGTTCTGAGGCAGTGGAATTGGCAAGCGGTCAGCCACCTGCACCTCGCGACGAACCCGAACCCGGGACTCCCTCTAACAACGAAAGTTGTTTTCGCTGTGGGCGCCGGATGGTAGACAGCACATGCCAAGGAAAGATGTGTCGGATGATGGAGAAAAAGGAGAGACGGAGGCGGCAGGCTGCTTTTGGCTAGACTTCCCCTTCCCCGGCATGAACTCCGGCGACTCCCAGTGCGGAAGCATCACATCCTACTCAGTATCCGTGACATCCGACTGTCCGTCCTGTGATGTATCCTTCGCCTCCCTCTCTTGTGTAATGTTACTTGGGTATAGTGTCCGACGTGTCAGAGAAGTCATGGCTGAACGAGATGTGAATGATATCGATGTTGTCAGACGTGCGGTCACTCCATGGCTTCGTTAAGGACAGAGACGACCAACCTGTTGTATTGCATGAGCCGCGTGTACCATTTGTGTATGCCCGTGCGCCCCAGTACATTGGCTTACGACCTGGAAGGGGAGGCTGAGTACTTCAGATTTAAATTGTGGGCTTCTGTTGTTCGAATCGTAAGCACTTCCGATCTCAGAAGCAGAAGACCATCATGCCCTACCCCACGAGGCACCGCGACCTTGATATACCTCGCTGTAACTGATCAACTCCTTCGCCCCCCAGAGAAACCCTATTCACCATCGATATCCCGCTACACAGTACCATATCTACCATGGGCACGCAACAAGCCAAGAACATGGAAGAGATGTTCTACAAATGGATGGCTACGATGATGAAGGAGTCGTCTGCGAATGCAGCCCAGTCGGGCGTCAGCGCATCCGCCAGTCCTCCCTCCCCGCCGTCCGAGTCGCCGTCATCAGTCGGCAGCGTCACAATCTCGGACTGTACCGATGCCGCTCACCCTGCATCCAGCCCTGACGGGAAGCAAGGGGACGATGCTCGTCCTCTTACACGCCCGGAGGACGTGGAGAAGGCGCCCTGCCCCAAGCCAGGACTCCCGATCAACGAGACAACCGTAGAGCACCTAGGCAATGCGGGCCCGGGGGCGAACGGTACAGATGAAGGTGCTGTGCCACCTGTCGTCATGTCGCCTGGCATATGTGCACCTATCGGACGTGAACATGAGCACTACTACTTCAAGGACGGGAATACCACTTTCTTGGTACGCTTCGTAGCCTCTCGCCCAGCTTATGTTCGTATGTATTGAACAATCTCACTCACCTAGCTTGACGGCGTCCTATTCCGGGTGCACCGCTTCTTCTTCGAGCGTGATTCCGCCTTATTTAGGGACGTGATCCTGAAGGACATCGACTCAAACCCTGGAAATGACTTTATCCGCCTCAACGACTGCACCGCTGTAGATTTCGAGCGATTCTTGGGCGTCCTATACCCTACGCAAGCGCTACAACGTCTACGCTTTTCGTTAACTCATTGATCTCGCCCACGACAGCGCATTTCATCAACATACCGCTACTACTTTGGACGAATGGACGTCAATTTTGGCGCTCTCGACTCAATGGGGCTTCGACAGTATCCGACTCCTAGCGATCAAAGAGGTCTTGCCCCTGGCGTCTCCTATCGACAAGATAGTCCTGGGCCACAAGTACGATATCCAGGAATGGCTGCCAGACGCCTACCATGCCCTATGCGTGCGGAAGGACCCTCTATCCGACGATGAAGCGGAACGCCTGGGTGCCAAGGACACGGCCAGAGTCGCCAGAATCCGCGAGCGACGGATGGCGTTGGCGCCTGGTTTTCAAGTGACGCTGCCTCTGATTAGCGGGATGTTTGGGTTGTCCGTGAAATCTGAAGAAGCGGCCTCTGGACCTACGGAGGCACCGAGCTCCGGCCGCACACAAATCACAGCCGTACCTAGAGCCGGAACGCAGGACAGAGGAGAGGCTCAATCCGTGGTCAAAGACAACGACTCGATACCACCAGTTCTCTGGGCCTCGGAATTTGAGGCACCTAAGGATGACATTGCTGACCCGGGCTATGATGAAAAGCGCAAGGATGATGCTGTTAAAACAAACGATGCTACATATGACGGTGACCGTGACCCCTCCAAACCAGCGCTGAAGGGCTGGTTGAAGGCTCAGCGCACCGGTGTGCAGAATGAGGCCCAGAAAAGCAGACGAAGATGACGAACGAATTAGGATTGACCCAGTGATGGAGGTCGTACATTCGGAGAGAATAGGCTTTGAATGACTTAGACCAGTATTAGCTAACCTATCAGGATTCAGACCCGAGTTTACGAGTCCCGGCGGTTCCCCTGAGAAAAGGCAAGCACCTGAAGTCGAGCAAGCACAGTCCTCAGGTAAACCGCAGTAGGAAGTTCCAGTCAGTAACGGAAATTATTTGACATCGTTGGGGAAAGCGTCTGGTTTCAACACAGCGCCCGTTGTGGGTAGTTACGACGCGGTTTTGCTATTGAGGGCGTAAATACAGGTAGAATGTAGAATCAGATGCACGTAAGTTAAGTATGAAGGATTCAAAGGACGGGGAATGTAGTGACAGTGACCCTGCACCTGATAGCCACACGCGTCAAGTAACGCAGTCTATTGGTACATACCACTCTGGTTTCACGGTACAGTTCAAGTTACAGGAGTGTGTACTATGCTCGCAAGACAGACACGTCTGACATTGTTGACAGCCTCATACATATGTACTATTATATGAGCTCGCCAAGCGCAGGGCTGACCATTGCGATGCCATCATTCTGGTCAGCAACAGTTCGACGCACAGCAAGGCGAGAAGGAGATTTTTGTGGACTTCGACCCGGCGAATGGGTGTCGAAACTAAGCAGTGCCAAGTGAAGCTTTCGCATATGTAGAACGCCAGTTGAAACGAATAAATACGCATTGAGTGATACTACAACAGATGATCCGTGCATTTACCCTTCCTTCAATCAGTCGATGCTGATGCCCAAGTTCCTATACCACCCCGTCGCTCCTGATCGCGCATTGGCCGAAGTCTTTCTTTGTCAGGCCCTCTTCTTTGGGTAGGATATCCTGTAACAACCGTCCAGAATTCCATGAGCCCCTTTGTCAAGTTGGTATGAGAGTGAGAGAGATGTTTACGTGTTCGAATATCCCGAGGGGTAGAGCGAGTGTTACACATGCGTTTGGGGAGTCCTGCCAGTCAAACAGTGGGGGTGAGATGCCGCGGAAGAGGGATGGAGTGGTGAAACGAGAGCATACCACGACGGCGCCGACGTGGGACTCTACGGGAGCGGCTGACAGGAGGAGATCTGAGTGATTTGTTAGCCTACACATTTTCAATGAATATAATACGAGGAAGGTGTTTACAGGCTTGCTCCCGGGCTGTGGAGTTACGGGGGAACGTCAGAGGTGTAAATATCTCAGAAATTGATCGGTCTGTCACTTACTGTACCCAATCTGCGGGAAGAGTGCTCAGCACGCACACCATCAGCACATTCACAGCTACGACATACCTTCATAAGATATGTAATGGCATTCAGAGCAGCCTGCTTGTACGCCACCGTTCTATGTGCCAGAAGAAGTCAAGTCAACATGAGGCCAGGCGCACAGGGTGGGATACTCACGCGTCCATGTTGTACTGTTTACCGTCACCATCTATATAGAAAGTAAGCATACGCTGGCGTAATACCGGGAGTCGTTGGACGACTGACGGAGATCCACGCTGATGCCCTCAAATATGAGCTAGATATAGGAAGGCAAGGTCAGCAGACGGGAATGAACATAACACGAGAGACGCATTCCTTTGCGGAGTATAGCGGGTCTATGGGCGAAGGCTATCGCATCATCATCATCAGCATGCTAACCTTCAACCGATTCGACAAAAAGGTGTGGCGCTTACTAGGAAAATGGGCTGCTTCAATGCGAACTTCTCGACGCCGCCCTTGATGATGCTGCAATTGAAAGTAATGATACCGGCCTACCAAGCTCTTTATCAGGACGACTACAGCGCGTTGCATTAAGTACGAGACTGACCATCTCGATAGCTCCGCAGAACGAGATCTTCCGGGTGAATGGTCAGTGTGAAGTATTCATGTGAGGTACTCGCATGAGCGTACCTCTCCCTGTTATCAGATAGTCAGTATCGGCATAGGGGAGGTAGTGTATTCATGACGATGGAGCTTACATCACCCTGCGAGAAGTGGAGGTCCCCTACCGAAAGGTTCGCGCCTTTGACGAAAACGGGGAAATAACACCGAGAACCCCTGGAACACAACTTCAGCGTTCCTCCCCTAATCACACTCGACACCCCTCACGTACCTAGACAAGTTCTTGATCTGCCAACCCGAAAGAAGTCAACTCTTTACCCCCGCACTCCAAACAATGCACACGACTCAGACTGTAAGCACTCACGTCGCAGTTCCCTCCATGCTCCCTCCCCGGCACCGTCCTCGCGCCCTCCTCGTAGATCCGCTTCCGCACATCCTCAGGCAGCTCCTGGCCCACATACGCTCCCTTCGGCTCGGGCGGGAGCGCCACAGCGGGCACCGCGCCCTCGTGCTGCGCGATCAGTCCGCGCTCGCGCTCGTTCCACTTTGCCAGCAGCTCGGGGGAGGGTGCGGTGCCGATCAGGCCCGGATGGGAGACGCCCGCGAAGCGTACGCCGGGGATGTGCCGCGAGGTGGCGTAGATACCTGGGGAAGGGGAAGGGTAGGCGTTTAGATGTAGAGAAAGGGGGGGGGCAGCGTACCGTTGAAGTCCCAGATAGCTTTTGCTGCTCTGGAGTTGAATTCGCGGGCTTCGGAGGGTCAGGGATTTACAGGGAAGAATTGGGACGTAGCTCACCGAAGAGACCGCCGCCGTTGTGTAGCTCAAAGATACCCTATAATCAGTTGTACTGTCAGTTGCCATTCGGAGTATCATCATTATAAGATAGAAACGTACAGTGTAACCCCAGGGCATTTTGTCGAAAGGCTTGACTTCATATAATATATTATTAAAGTCGTTATACCGACACGAAGCGAATATCGTACCATCGAGAATGTCGACTACAAGGCAGTCGCCAGGCTCTGCGCCCTCAACGGCCACTGGTCCGGATAGGTTATGAATCCTCGTCAGATCCACGTCACGAAGGTCATCAGCAACTGCGCAGAACCGTGAGTATTAATTCATGCAATGTCGACCCGTTCGTAACCTACAATCATTGTTGCCGATTTGGGCGCCCGTCCAGTCTGGGTTGGTTCGCAGACAAAGAAGCAAAGGGGTTAGGATCGGCAGTGAAGGGATCTGCGGCTATTGATGGGTAACACTAACCGACGCATTGGATATTGAATGACTATGCGGAAGGGTCCACTCGATCACGATCGTAAACGTAGATTGCGAAAGTGGGCGTACCTGTCCTGGCTTAACGGTGGCGACCGGAGGGATTTCCGGACTGACAAAATGGACCTTTGTGTAAGCAAGCTGTGGCAATTACAGTCTGTGCGACGTACTGCCAGCGGTTGTGGATGCCCTTCTGCTCACTCGCGGGACTGTGGGAGGGCGTTATCTTTCAAGTCTTCGGCAAGTCTTCCAGTATAGAACGCACACAAATGGATCAACCTTAAGGACACGGAGTATTAGGCTTCATCAATGGATAATGTACGCCAGCATCCCTCACCTCAATAAGAGTCGGTATTGGCACAGAGTTCGCCTTGGTCGCCATGGTCAGAGAGAGTGCGGGGTAGTTCCTGGGAAGAAGTGAGTGCTAACAATACCTCGAATACAAGAAGTCCGAGTCCAGCTGGTTTAAGTGCATCTCGTCTTATCTCGTTCGGCCGTCCGACGGGGCGATAAGCCGCCGGGAGAACCGTAAGTTCACGACACTGTCATCGTCACGGGTGCTTTCGCGGGAACGATAAGTGGGGACGCGCCTGTGCGAGATATCGTGAATGAAGAGGTAGAAATTTGCGCCGCCGTTAGGGGATTACTATCATGCTTCAACCTGACTGGTGATACTAGTGTTGAGGCGGCGTTGCGATTTCGACGTATCGTTTGTCGACATTGCAAAGTCGCTTCAACACGATACAGCATATGGATTCTTGTGACCCATTGAAATGGCTGGGAAACGGCCATCGATGGTGGGATGAAGTGACAGACCTCCAGCTCACATGGCGAGGAGATAATTATAAAGGACTTAGAAGACGACCAAAAATGGTAATGTGGCCGTCGATCAAGTTGCCGGTTCCCGGCAGCTGCTGTGGCGTTGGTTGCCGGGTAGCGCCTCCGCGATACAAACTGAGCCTGCGGCAGCTTAACAGTTGTAAATTGAACCATTTAGCAGGCTCCTAAACCATCCGTTCTTAGCGTTGTCGTTCCTCCTTTACTAGAGCGCACGCGCAATGTTATGTAAGAAAATCTATTTTTATGAGATTTACCGGATACAGAACGAACAAGAGGAAGACAACGCTATAGAACGGCTGGAAGAAATGGCTTGACCGAGATCACCGAGGCTGACAAACCATCAATGTACACCCATTTTCCATCCCCAAACTTGGTCGGGTTTATTCTACAATTAAGTGCACTGCATTCGTATATCTCGACGTTACACAGGTCACGGCGTGCCGCGAAACCTCTAAGTCAATAATCACCCCGGACCGCGTCCGCACTGCTGCACGCACAAGTCTTCATTACGTCGTTGTCATCATGTCCTCTGGCTCTAAATGGTCTATCAAGAAGCTGCGAGATCGCGTTCAAGCGACTTTTACAAAGCGTCCGTGTCTCTGGCAAATAAGAGTAGCACAGAGCCTGAGAGAGAAGAAGAATGATGTCGTGCTAGTGGCAGCAACAGGATCAGGAAAGACATTGTCATTTTGGATGCCTCTACTGATGGCACTCGAAGAAGGGGAGGATAAGTTTATAATTATCATTACACCACTCAATGTGCTCGGAAAGCAAAATGTCGAGATCCTAGCAAAGGCGGGAATCAGCGGGGTAGCAATAGATTCCAGTAATAACACGGATGAAACATTCAAGGTAAGAGCTCTCTATTGATACCAGCAAAATGGCATCTTACTTGGAAATCAGGATGTTGAAGCAATCAGACACCGGGTCGTGGTGGTGAACCCGGAGATCATAATGGACCAAAACGGGCACTTCGAGAAGCTCTGGCGAAAGCCAGAGTTCACATCAAAGCTACTCTATGTTGTCTTTGACGAAGCGCACTGTGTCAGCGAGTGGAGTAGCTTCCGGAGTCAATACAAGCACATTGGCAGTATCCGGTACATGATTCCGGATACTGTACCTTTCTTGGTAGCTTCCGCTACTCTTGCGGCTCCAGTCCTTGCAGATGTGGTCGAGATACTGCAGCTACGGATCAGCCACATCGACTACATCCTACGGTCCAATGACCGCCAGGACATCCACCTAACTGTGCGCCGGATGCTACACCCAGCGTGCTCTTTCAATGATCTAAACTTTCTAATCCCGGATGAGTTCAAGGATGGTGGCGCACCTCCACCAAAGTTCCTGGTCTTCTTTGATAGCATCAAGGAAGCCGAGGATGCAGTAAAACACCTGCGGAATCGCTTACCTG
This sequence comes from Gloeophyllum trabeum ATCC 11539, assembly GCF_000344685.1. NCBI lineage: Eukaryota > Fungi > Basidiomycota > Agaricomycetes > Gloeophyllales > Gloeophyllaceae > Gloeophyllum > Gloeophyllum trabeum. Next base: position 308,931 of record NW_006920418.1, on the reverse strand, counting down.
GGGGTGTAAGGGGCAAAATCAAGTACTTCCACTCCGTAATGACACCCCACTATCGTACTGCGGAATACGAAGCGCTGAGAGATGATCAGATTTGGGGTCTTTGCGTCACGGACTCCTTCGGAATGGTGAGCCATTTGCACTTACAGCCACGCAATACGATAGCTTACCGATCTTGCAGGGTCTTGATATTCCTGACATTAAAGTTGTTGTCCAGTGGAAAGCGACGTGTAATATCACAACATTGTGGCAGCGGCTCGGCAGAGCTGCAAGGGGGTATGGTCAGGAAGGCATAGGGATCATTCTTGTCCCCCCAAACCTCTTTGATAGTGAACGAGACAAGGCAAAACAAAGGAGTGAGAAGCGGCAAGAAAAAGCACAGGGGAAGAAGAGGAAACGAAAGCATAACAAGACAGACCCACCGAACAAGCATTCCGCCCTGCCCTCCATGCCACTCCAAGTACACCCCATGCCTACTCCTCGTGCCGATCCTGACAGGCTCGAGGATCAAACATACTCTAGTTCATCAAGCAGTGAAGAGGAGTCATCGGACGATCATACGGCGGCAGTCAGCACCCGGCCACATAGTTCGCATCCTCCGGGTACTGATAGGGCAGCTGCTGACTCGGAGCAGGTTACGGAAGGCCCTCTGGCGGGTCCATCACAGGCACATCAGGAGGATCAAGCACTCGCTGATCAACCCCGCCAAATGCCGGACTTCGATCCTGAGGAGCGACGCTTGGCCTATGATGTTCGCAAGACGCTGACATCTGTAGGCATCAAGACTCAGGAGCTCTGCCCAGCCATAGATGACTTGATCAATGCAGATATCCGTGGATTCCAATGTCGACGCAAGCCAGTAACACTTGTCTTTTCCAACGATAAGCGCTGTGAGTTATTATCAGTTCAGCTTAGCCCGACTTCTTTCTCACGCATTATGCAGCCTGGGATCACATGAAGTGCGATGACAGTAACTCCGCCGGCTGCTCACGCTGTGCCCCTCAACCATCCACGACATGCTGCGACCTGTGTGATCCAGACGTTTTGCTTGCCATACGCACTGTTCAGCCACCCGCTCCAAAGAAACGCATGAAGAAGTCACATATCAAACCTTACGTGCGGTCTACAGCTGACCATGGCCTGCGTGCCGCACTACGTGACTGGAGGGACACTGTTGCTGTAGAGCAATTCGGCCGTGCTGTTGTGAAGGATTTCGGCGCAGATATATTCATGCCCACAGACACCATATCACGAATAGTCAATTGTGCGCACGCCGGGAAACTCCATTGCCTTGCTGACCTAAAGAAAGAAATCAGTTGGTCGAATTCTTGGCTTGATGAACATGGGGAAACAATCATTGATAAGATCCACGCCTGGTTCCCCCCGCCCATGTCAAACAAGGGCATGTCCGTCCCTCTAGGTTCTCGCGGAAATCTTGCCAACACAATATCTAGTGTGTCCAATCCCCTCGCCAATACCACACCTAGCGCATCCACCCCTGGTGCCCCAGGGCAACGCCCGCGAAAGCTGCCTCGGTGCGGCAGCTGTAAAGCAGTAGGGCACACCAGTATGTGCACTTACTTCAATCTGATATCACTGTCCTAAAATAATTGCAGGCCGCAGTTCCCAGTGCCCAAATCGCAAGGCAGCTGCCGCAAGTGCTCAGCCAAGACGAGAGGAGGCTCAGAACGAGAATCGTCCAGCTGGCGAAGCAAATTGGAGCATAACTGGGCCGGAACACTATCAATAGACTACGCATCCTCGACTTCTATATCACCATCCTCGCGATCCGCCTCCAGCTCAACATCCAGCCACTCGTCCGCTTCGGTATCAGTTTCAGCGCCCTTCATCTGCATCATCTGCATAATCCCCTTCCTCATAGCATCGGGTATGATATAATGTGCCTTTCGCCCTGGTATATATTTGTGAATGTCATTTTTGGTCATGTACTTCAATAGTTTCTCGAACGTCTTCTTCATAGCAGGAGGTGAGTGCTTGAAGTCTTTGTGGTTCAGCGTGAACATTTTCTCGAAACTGATTCGTACTGATTTGTAGACCTCGATCAAAGCAGATTCCTGAAATATTCTCTCCTCTGTGTGATTCGAGAAGCGGCCGCCATAAATCCTCTGCAAGAAAACCATTTTGTAGCGGACAATTGTAGTGAATGGGTATAATTTACCTTTATATAAAGATTATTATGTTCGACCAGCCAGTCGATTGCGCGGAAGGCCTTTTTCTTGCCGGTTGGATTGCATAAAATGTTCATCTGTATAGTGTGTCTTCAACTAGGTGAGCAATGGTAAGATTATTCAAGGCAAACTCTCTTACCGCAGCCGCTCCGGATACACAAAATACAGGTCATGCAAGAACTTCGTTAGCTGTGTTGCATATTTATGCTTCCCGCAACCACGGAATATGAATGCCCATGGCATAAAACAGTCCTCGACCCGCCCGATATCACCGCAATTCATCCCGTAAGTCAGTTCTTCGTATAGCAGGAAGTATTGCTCACGCAGTGCCACATTTTCGTACTGTTGGTCTCGGGACGTTTCACTCTCTTCCCGGAGGGACGGGAACTTGTCATCTGCGACATATTTGCCGGATTCAATGATGCGGACCGCCAGTTGTTTCACATCCTCCCATTCCGGCTTCGATTCGACCCATGTTTCAAAGGTATTGAACGTGGGTAACCAGTTTGTGACTGCCTGCTTCCAGCAGTCAAGCCGCGAGACGATGCCCACATGCTGGATGATCTCATGCATCCTCCTGAATCCAGGTTTGCTTCCTATCTTTAAGGTTTCTTTGGGTCTGATTTGCGCTACAGTCTTCATCAAGCTTGTATCATCTTCTCTCGCAGATTTCGGCTGGATGAAGATCTTCCAGATGGCATCTGCCGCTGCCATCTTCAAGTGGAAAAGCCCGATGATGAAGACTATGAATTGGAAACGGCGCCATGGTGTCTTCTCCTCACTACGAGACTCTTGAAGACTCTGGACCCGCTCGCATGTGGATAGATCACCGTGAACGAGCACGACGTGGTTACCAATGTCGACGGCAGCTTTGGCTGGTGGGTCCTGGGCCGTATCGCCAGCGATACCAGCTTGCTCAAACAGATTGTTGAGTGCCGAAGCGTTCCCTTGAACTGTCGACTGATTTAGATCCATTGCGCGAGCAGGAACCTGCTGCGACTTCGTTTCAGGGATCTGGATAATGGTTTCAGGGTCCTCGAGGTCTCGCGCGAACCTGCGAAAGTACTCCGGCCCGTGGTGAATCAAGTCATGCAAGAACTTCCAGCAGTTAAACCGCTGCCTTCTCGTCAACCTGGTTGGATGCTCCGCAGGGTCGGTTTGCGGGTGGATTCGCATCAACTTCTTCCAGTCGAAGGTATGTGGTAATCTCCAATTGGCAGGGTTAAGCCTAGAGCTCTTCCAGAGCTCCTCGGAACAATCCAAGTCCTTCCTCGTGACACCGTGCTCGAGTCGGAGTAGAGTGCCGGATGTGAAATGGAGTGAGTTATCTTGTGGTTTCTCTACGGTCGGTACTGAGTGCTTCATCTCGACATCAAAGTTATCATAGGCATAAGATGCCAGTAATGTACGGCCCAGGGCCTTGATCTCATGTGCCGCTTCCTTCGACAAGCTACGCACAGCATGATTTATCGTGTCGGGAGAAATTGAGATCCCAATCCGCGAAAGAAGGTCTATCATGGCTTCCGGAGAGTTGCAGGCATGTGAGTAAATGCCGATCATGCTCTGGATTGCATTGCAGCGCTGATTCGTACTCTGCAGCATTATGCTAATGCAGACAACCTTCTTCTGCACGCAGATCATCTTAGTCGACGCCGTGCGCCCTGATTGGCATGCTCACCATTGTAAGTATGGCTTCTCGCCGCTCCGCTTCCTTGTACTCATCGTGCTCCTCAGCGGTGTTTCCCCCTTCTGTCGCACTATCCGGGCTATCAAATTGACGCCATAAGTCGTCTTCGTCATCAGAAGCAGACTGCATCTCGACGTCCTCGTCCGGCACCTCATCACCCGCCTTCGCTCTCGCTCTCTGCTTCCTCCGAAGCTCTAGGACATGTTCAGCGGATAGTAGTACTCCAACAAGATCCCACAAGTGAGGCGCTAGCATGCGCATGCGGCCCGCGATGTCTGCAACGTCAAAGCCCTTCAGCTGCAAGACGGATGCCTTGGAAACCGTGAAATGCAAGCCAGTGCTCTTCTGCGCAAGCTTGCGGATCTCATTTCCATATGTTCGCTTCAAGCTTTCGTGGGCCCATTGTAGCATTTCCGATGCCGCACTTCCATGAGCTTGTAGGCTGTCCATAATCCTTGTTGCATTGCATACCAATTCATTTGTTGCGGCGTCATTATTTAGCTCTGAATTCTGCAGCAGGCCTATGACGAGATTGGTTGGTGTAGTGTCTAGTTGTTTCAGCGCCGCAAGGGCACGGTAGAGGAGATCAGTTGATACGAGCATATGTTGACAGGAGTTCGGGAGGAGAGATTGTTGAGAAAGAATACATTCTGAATAGGTATAGGTATATATACACGCGTGTTGTACACCTTTACCTCGCATAATGCACATTGCGCGCAGCAGTGCGGACGCGGTCCGGGGTGATTATTGACTTAGAGGTTTCGCGGCACGCCGTGACCTGTGTAACGTCGAGATATACGAATGCAGTGCACTTAATTGTAGAATAAACCCGACCAAGTTTGGGGATGGAAAATGGGTGTACATTGATGGTTTGTCAGCCTCGGTGATCTCGGTCAAGCCATTTCTTCCAGCCGTTCTATAGCGTTGTCTTCCTCTTGTTCGTTCTGTATCCGGTAAATCTCATAAAAATAGATTTTCTTACATAACATTGCGCGTGCGCTCTAGTAAAGGAGGAACGACAACGCTAAGAACGGATGGTTTAGGAGCCTGACCATTTAGGAGTGTAATGAATCGCTTACATGTTGTGATGGGAATATAATTAAATTAATAGATAACATATGGAATTCGACATTCCGCAGCGCTTTTGCTAGGATCCAGCCGAAAGCAAGCTTAAGCTAGCAAAGCAGCCCTGGTAATTATACCCAGAATTCGGGAGACAAGGCCAAACACTGATTACCCCTTTTCCATCTACTGAGACGGAGCGTAGATCACACGTTTGCTATGTACACAGCCCGGCAGTATTTGTACAAATGTTGCGTCAAAATCCGGAATCAAACGTTTGCGCTGAGATTGCCAAACAGGAGCAAGAAAATCGCCCTCGCGAATGAATCAGACCGAATATTTGCATGAGTTTCTTGCCGCGGGATAGCGCAAATGTTGCACAAATAGAGTCACATGACCTGCACGGGACTGATAACATCAATCACGCCATATGCCTGGATTGGTCCCCTTTCCCACCCCATTGCTCGACGGCGCAGCTCATATGGATGCATGGAAAACAATGTAATCATCATATGTATCTACTACATACACATATGAGCATCTAATGATACATCTTGCATGTCGCAAGACCCAATCTTCCTGTGGTGCACCTACTGTTTCAGAGATGAAAATACTAAGGTGATATGCCGCACGCTCGTCGGCCTATACAACTTCTGCATCATCAGTATGTT
>NW_006920418.1:295140-302858 GCF_000344685.1 Gloeophyllum trabeum ATCC 11539 | reverse complement strand
TTGCGCTGAGATTGCCAAACAGGAGCAAGAAAATCGCCCTCGCGAATGAATCAGACCGAATATTTGCATGAGTTTCTTGCCGCGGGATAGCGCAAATGTTGCACAAATAGAGTCACATGACCTGCACGGGACTGATAACATCAATCACGCCATATGCCTGGATTGGTCCCCTTTCCCACCCCATTGCTCGACGGCGCAGCTCATATGGATGCATGGAAAACAATGTAATCATCATATGTATCTACTACATACACATATGAGCATCTAATGATACATCTTGCATGTCGCAAGACCCAATCTTCCTGTGGTGCACCTACTGTTTCAGAGATGAAAATACTAAGGTGATATGCCGCACGCTCGTCGGCCTATACAACTTCTGCATCATCAGTATGTTCAGAGACTGCAAGAGTATCACACTTACCCATGCAAATCGAGCATCAGCGAAGCATCGCTGTAGATATGGTACACGTACCATGTCGAGTAGAGACAACAGCTACAACAGGTCGAGAGGAGCTGAGGCGAGGACAGGCAGATGGTGGTGGTTGAAGGGAAAGAGAGGATGAGAGAGAAATTTGTTCAAGTCCAACTCCAACCGTTACGAGCGGAGATTGGACTCCGGCACCTCGGCATGATGAAGGAGCGACGCGACGTGTCACGAGACCACCGGCACGCCCCCGTGCCGATAAGTCCGAGTCAGAATATTGCGCAATGGAATCCACGACGCAAATCCTTTGCAACCTGTATTGCAACGGTTGCACAAATGGCACGCACGCAAAATGAGTGCGACTGTTACGCAAAAGTACTGAGAATTATACTACTGACATTTGCACGAACGCCCCTTGGATTTTTTCACCAGATTCTGGGCTGGCCGTGTACTGATGGAAAACATTGACAAAGGCGTTGCGAGACGCGTCCGGGGAGGCACGTGATATAGTGTCACTGTCACAATACTGTACTGTATTCTCTTCCGCTTGAGTAGCTGGCCGCCTCCGCTTTCTTTCGTACGGCAATGTCCTCTCAAATGCACCCTCGACTGGCACATCGTAACCACAAAATAAAGGGCGGAATGGCGGAACTATACGGCCCTCTTGAAGACGAAGAAAATCCTTGCTACTGTCCTGAACTGCCTGCTGCGATTTACCTGGAGTCTCTGCGCGCTCGGCTCGAGGGACTTGCCTTTTCTCAAGAAGATCTTGACAATCCGTCTTTCGCAAGTTTGCTGTACAAGACCGCCGAGGAGGAAGGGCTCGTGCACTTGGGCTTGATAGGCGAAGACACGGGTGCGATATCCTTTTCCGGGTCGCACTCGTCAACTTTGGGCAGCATACGATCTTTGCCCCGAGGACCGCACGGTGAGCACGATGGAATATCGGACGCTCTGGTTAAGTACCCGTCTGTGAAAGAGGAACCCGAATACCCAGGTGTACCCGTCAAGCGGAAGCAGCACTTGGTGTCGAGTAGTTTTAGTGATTTGGAAGGACCGGTGAAACGGGAACGGTCTATTCAAGTAGTAAATCAAAGCTCCTTCGACGTCAGCGATAACGTCGATAAATTGGTATTTTCTTCGAAAAACGGGACTTCGTCAGAGGCGGCGAATCCGGATGTGACTCTCGTCGACCTTTCAGCAAAGCTTGAGGCTCTCGAAGGTACTTTTACTCGTTCAGTGCAAATGACTTCTGATCTGGCCTGGAATGTGCGCCAAAAGATGAACTGTACGGTCCCGATATTGGGTCGGATGAATCTCTGGAAGACTTGAATGCTCTGATCGACCAGCTTGCTACACTGCTACCTGGACTACGTCTTCAAGACCGGCTGCTATCAATTCCTGACCTCAACCATCAAAGGATCGCTGATTTTCTCGGATCCAACGGTTTGTATTCTTTTGAAAGATTTATGATCGTCGCTTCAAGGCACTGGTGCTCGACTAGGGCTATTCAACCTACAGATCTTAGACCTCTTGAGATCGGCGAACATCTGGCAGTTGGAATTGACCGACTCTGCGGTGGACGCAGCCGGTCTGAACCTCTCGGGTCGCGATATGCTCCGTGGTAATATTATATGCTCATGATATCCCGAGAGCTTCAGAGATAAACCGTACGCTCCAGCATTCATCAAACCAAACAGCTACGCTACACTCAAGATCATCGATCTGAGGGACACGCCGCTACGAGACATTGACATCGCCTACCTGCACCACCTCCCTGCGCTGGCCGCGCTCCTCCTCGATGACACAGGTATAGGGAATGAGGCGTCAGTCCGCTCCCCCCGTTTCTCCCTCTAGTTTGCTCAACCCTCATGGTGCAGCATGTATCACTTAGTTAGCCTCCGGCGTACGCTAACGGACCTACACGTCCGGAACAACCCAAGGATAGACGACGATGCCGTGCCGGCCCTTCTCTTGCTGTCCAAGCTACGCTCGCTCTCCCTTTACGGGACGTCAGTCGGGATGGCCGGCCTGCGTCGGTTCGCGGGCACCATCCACGAGGAGGATCGCCATCTCGATATTGAAATACCCGTAGCATGCGATGAATACATCGAAGGTACACGTCCATGTTTCCTCTCATTCAGGCTGACGTGAATTGGTTACAGATATATCCGCGAAGTACATGATTGACCCGCGCCCGCCCCTGATCACGGACCCGGCGGCGTGCGCAAGCCTCTCCGTCGCCGCGCTGAGGCGCAACCTCACGGAGCACGCCGCATACAACGACGCCATCGTCGCGGGCGGGACGAAGGGCGAGATGGTCGAACGCCTGGAGAGGATCCTGGAGACGAGGAGGATGGATCTGCTCGTGAGGGCTATGGTTTGGGGCGAAGATGGCTCGGGGGTTCTCGAGGGCTCGGGGAGCGCTGGTTAAGCATGTATGTAAACAATGCTGCCTTGTGTCTTCGAATGGGATGCCCCCTTGAAGTCATCGTGTACCTCTGGAATGGTATTCCGTGGGTTGCTGGTGACTTCATGAGGGCAGCCTAGACTTGTGAACTGACTTCTGGAGGACCGGAATGTCATGTCACCGATCCTTTGACACCCATCACCCGCGCGGTGTGTCCTGGCCACGGTGAAAGCTGGGAAGCCGCACCTAGAAAGACGACGGAAATATCACAGGTTCATTGATACGAGTAATTGTGAGCTATATCAGTCTGAGCGCTTGGACGTCATGATAAATGGAAGCTGGTGGGTACCCTGAATCAGCTGGTCCTCTGTACGACCTAACCAAGACAACTCTGCGTGACGATACTTATAATTACGTTCGTAAGTCTCGATGCAAGTCTTCCATTCTATTCATCTTGCATCGCGATTTCGCCCCAGGTTGCCTTAGGTGGTCATATTCTGTACTCCAGGTGGCCAACATAGCGGTACATGGCTCCGCGTCAAGGCAGGTCTTCCAACATGAATCATGTCTCAGGGTCTGCGTATAAAGGCGTAGGATGCTGACTGCAGAAACCACTAACATCACCCATCATGTCGCGTGTCGTTGGTGGCCTCGCCAAGCTTGGCTCGGACATTCTGCACCCTGGGAGGGACCTCTAGTTCGTGTTTTTCCACATCCCTTCTCCGTTCTCGTGTTTGACGCTCGCTCAGCATCCCGAACGTATGCGGGAAGGATTCGGTAGACTCTAACACGGGCGCTGTGAGCATCCCTGACGGTTTATACGCAAGCGTCGGTACCCTGCCTTCGTCTTCGGCATTGGCTCCGCAGGCGGTGTACAACGGGGGGTACACGAATGCGGCAGAGATCTATGTGCGTATCGCCACGGGAGGCTCGGGTCAATCTGGCCTCATTGGCGCCTGGGCCGACGCGTTTATCAAGTACTCTGTGAGCCAGGGTCAGCAGCCCTTCCTGGTGAGTTGAGCACCGAGGTGGTGGATGATACCATGCACTGCTGATGTAAGACTCTGATGTCCAGGTGGGCTGGTACCTTGGTGATACGACGGAGAGTCTAGGATTGCTCGAAGCCGGCTCAGTTGACATCGCTGTGACATATAACGAGGCCGCCGAGTTGCAGAAGATGAACAGCAAGGTAGCCGTCAGGAGGGAGTACGGCTTCAGAGTGAGTCGTCTATCGTTATCCACAGTTACTGGCACGCTCATGACTTCCTATTTCTCAGGATCACTTCTATCTCGTAGGGCCCAGCACGGATATCAATCCGGCTGCACTCAAAGACGACGACGATATCCTGACGATGTTCAACAAAATTGTAACGACCGGGAATGCGCACGCTATTGTGATTCCTTCTATTTGCTATAAACCTGATTATCGTTAACTACACCTGGTTAGTCACCGCCGAAAGACGGCGTTCCCACTCGTTTCCTGTCCAGGTACGACAAGAGCGCCACAAACATCAAGGAAAGCGAATTGTTCATCAGAATCGGACAAGGAAGTTCCTCCACAACAGACTGTCTCCACGCTTACAACTTTATCCAAATTAGGTTCCATGGGCGCTGGCATACTCCAAATGGTACCACCAGTACCCGCAGTTCCCTCTCCAGGCGCTGAAAGCCACGTCCGTCCTGAACGAGTACACAATCACCGACCGCGGCACCTGGCTCTCGTCCGACGACGCGATCGTCGCTTCGCTCCACATCTACAAGCAGGGTGGGGACAGCACGGTGGACCCGCTGCTGAACCCCGCGCACGTCCTGCTGGGCAGTAAGGTTGAGGATAAGTATAAGGAGATATGTAAGGGGTTTATGGATTGGGTGGTGATGAAGGACGGAGGGCAGAAGGTGATACGGGAGTTCAAGAAGAAGGGGCAGGTGCTTTACTCGGAGGCTCCGACTTCCAAGTGATGGATAGCGGGGCGAAAGCTGTGGCAGCTCTGTATTTCTTGTACCATCAATTTGCAAGGTGATTCTGCGCACGAGGGCACTCCGGTGGTATGGTTTGGAGGGAGGGGCAGAGAAAGTACGGCGTCCCGATGCCTTCTCCAGTCAAACAGGTACGTTGCGCTAGGTGGCTCAGTGGATTGCGTGTCTCTCACGTCACACCCTATTCTATATAATGCAGTGTATAAACAATCCGGAATCCGCGTAGAATTAATACTCTAGAATACAAAATGCCGCTCATACCCCAGGGCCGCCAATAGAACCCAACCAATTAACTACGAACATTCCCATGACAAGCAAGCCTACATGATCACACACGACGACTTCTTCTTCATGCCCGGCGCGCTGTAGCGCTCCCTCTCTGCCGATGCCTTCGTGCGCATCTCGCGCAGCTTGCGCTCACGCTCGGTGTGCTCCTGCTGCTGCCGCTCATATAGCGCCTGCGCCTGCGCGTCCTCTTCTTCCTGGAGCCTCTGCGCGAGCACTTGACTGCCAGAGCAGAAGAAACATCAGCGTATTTCCTTTGAAATCAGACATCGGGGATAAAGGGCTGCGTATACGTACTCTTCTGGGTCGACGGGCGGGTAATTGCCCTGGTCCTGTGCCTGCGCGGCCTGCTCGGCGGTCATGCCCGCCCAGTCCCCGCCGGCGGGTGAGGAGGGCTTGAAGTCCGAGTCGACGAAGGATGAGGCGCTACCCTCGACATCCTCGAGGCGCTCCCAGACGACCGTCGGCTCGTGCAGAAACACCATGTCAGTCACGAGCGTATATAGGGCCGAGGAGTCGGTGCTGCTCGTGTCTTGAGTTTCGGCATTTGCGTCCGTCTCTGGCGTCTCCATGGTGCTTGCTGGTGGCGAGGGGCTAGCCGCAGGCGATTTGTACAGTACTGAGAGATGGGAATTGCGGAAAAGGGCGACGAGCGAGTCGGGCGGGAGCGTCGATGCGAGGTGGAAGAGGCCGTAGTAGGTCAGCTGTGACTGCGTCGAATCCAGGAAATTGCGGATGACGATAGCTATTGCTTGCTCGTTAAATTCCCTTCCCACAAATCCCGAAATGCGCGCACATACCGTCCTCCACTTTCCTCCGCTGCTCCTCCGACCACTCCTCGTCGCCACTCGGGGCGCTGGGCGCCTCGGCCTGCTCGCCGACGACTAGCCGCCCCTGTGTGGCGTGGTCGGCTTCGACGATGAGGTTGACGGCGTTATCGTAGTCCTCCACGCGCGCAAGGACGGGGTACTCGCTGCTCTCAGGGTCGGCAAGCCACCCGTGCACGAGCTTGATCCCCGCCTGCTCAAAGAGTTTCAATTCGCCGCCCGAGCCGTCGCCACCGGGCCGGAAGGATGTAGCACCTGTGAATAGTGGGTTCAGGTCCATGCCCTCTGGTGATGAAGGTTAGCAGAGTGATGCGGGAGTAAAAGGGGCGGGCACACTGGTCGTCTTGGGCATGATAGAGAGCGCGGCGGAGATGTCGACGTCGGGGCAGTTCGTGAGCAGGTACTCTGCTACGAGCTGCGAGAGCATCTCGTATGATACGGTCCTGCGGTCATGAGGGAGTATCTCAATCTTATCGCGCAGTAGCAGAATGTTGCCTGCGGAATGTCAGATGGTCCCCGTTCGCGAAATCACTGCCAACTCACATATTGCAATAAATGAACAGGGTCTGCGTAAATCACAGACATAAGAACGACACCAACGACGGCGGCCAAATAAAGATTGACCTAATAAATTGACGATAGTTCAACTAACCCATTAAAGTTCTGGGTGATAATCTTTCGCCGCTTGCGCGACGGCCCCGTCCCGAATACGATTTCTTTCAAGTACCAGACATCTTCTAGCGAGGACCGTACTGGATTGCTGGCCATGAAGCTCGAATGAGAGACAGAAAGCACAGAATATGGCCTCGCCGCTGCCGGTCTGACGTCTATACGTGGAAGTGTGGCAGATTGGTGGCGGTGATTTTCTCCTTCCCCTGCGCGATTACAGCACGAGGTTATACACCGCAGCACGCGCAGGTAATGGCTGTCCTAGGCGCGCCGAATTGAACCGAATTGAACAAGTAGGAGGTCCCAGTCGAGTCCCCGGACGAGAGGGAACACGTTGGAAAGAAATAGAAAGGTACCGATTATATTAGGACTTGGCAGCAGTACAACCTTGCAGCAATGGTCCGCTTCAAAGTGAGTCAAGGAAATATTTGGTGGTCAACTATCTACCAACGCACACTGCAGAACCGCTGGATCCTCGTCGAATTCATCCCCTGCAACCCCCCAGAAGACGCGACTCGCGCACCCACCCGACGGACCTCAGAAGCAGATATCACCACGAAGGACATCTACGCAGCGCTCAAGCAGAGCATCTTGCACAATTTCGGGGACACGGGATGGGGCGCTGTAGGGTATTCCCTGACAGGTACGTGTATTATTCCGCACCGCCAAGCCAAGCACGCTCGGACGCCTACGCTAGTCAAATATTTCTCGCCCATGACGAACGTGTGTATCATCCGAGTGGGCAGAGACCAGCATAAGATTGCGTGGGCGGGCGTTACTCTCTTGTCATCTATCGAAGGGCGCAAGTTCATCCCGAACGTTATTTGCGTGTCAGGTATGTGCGCTTTGGATCCACGCCGCTGTGGGAGAACACCTTCATGTTGTGTTGTAGGCACTATAAAGCACGCCCAGCTAGCTGCCATCCAGCATAACAGGGTCGTCGTCGCACGGTTTAGAGCGCTAGCCAAAACGCCAAGTGAGTCCCTATCCGGTTTCAATGATTCATTCCCCCGAAGGCTTGGTTTTCGTTTGCAGCAGGGTACCATGACGCGTATGACAGCTTCCTGGACAGGAGCACGAAAGAAATCACAGCTTTGCAAGACTGAAGGCTTCCCCAAGGCTCAAC
>NW_006920418.1:281733-293903 GCF_000344685.1 Gloeophyllum trabeum ATCC 11539 | reverse complement strand
AGCTGCGCGGGGCCTGAGCGTGCTTGAAGATCTAGAGCTGCTTAAGACGACGCACCGCCCGTGCCCGCCAACGCCTTCCCGAACGTGTGCAGCCTGGCGAGGACCCTGTCCTCGAGTCCGTAGTGCGCGACCAGCCCGCGCCCTTGCGGTCCATAGATACCCGTCGCGTGCGCCTCGTCTACAACGAGGTACGCGTTCCGCGCTGGGAACAAGCTCTCCAATAACCTTACGATATCTGGTAGAGGCGCGAATGTGCCGTCCATGCTGTATAGGCTCTCCACCGCGACGAACACGCTATTCCGCCCATCCTTGAGAGTCAGGTTGTCCGCCAGGAGTTGTTGTAGCAGAGTCTCTAGAGATGGTAGATCGTTGTGAGAGAATGTACGATGCCCGCTTTTCCCGACGCGTGAGGCACGGATCCCGTCGTGCACCGACGCGTGGATGGCCTCGTCTGTTATTACGACATCGCCGCGCTGAGGGATGGTCGAGAAGAACCCGACGTTCGCGTCGAAGCCTGAGTTGAACAGGAGCGCACTGGGCGCGTTGAAGAACCGCTCCAGGCGGCTTTCGAGGGCAGTGTGTGCCTGCCCGTTCACGAGCAGGCGCGAGCCGCCTGACCCAAGGATTTGGGGTGCATTCTGGAGCTTGTCGAGGAAGCGCGCTCGCAGGGGAGGGTGAATGCTGAGAGAAAGGTAGTCGACTTGGCTGGTTTTTCCTCCCTGAGTGGGATCGCGAAGCACGTGGCGGCGGTGGCGGCGTCGTCGTCGACCGCGACGCGTCTTTCTCCGAGATTCCCCCGCCGACGCGTCGCCTCTCGTCCTCGTCGTCTGCGCCGTCCTCGACCGTCTTCCGCTGTCCCCCTCCTTTCGTGCGGGCTGTCTCTTGCGCGGTATGACCGCGTCTCGTCGCTGAGAGAGACGTGCCGATAGACCCGCGAGCAGATGGTGGTGGTAGGGAGCCAGGCCGTGAAAAGTGGGTCGAAAGTCAAGCTCTCCAGGCACGTCTTCCCCCCGCAGACCCCGTATTCATTGTTTGGAGACTGATAGCCGGGTGTAGGCGCTGGACCAAATAGTAAAAGAGCTGCAAGTCTCCTTGACCCGGCCCTCAACACCCAAGCAGAGAGAAGAGTTTTGTATACTATATGTGAGTGCTGTGGAGACCAGGAAAGTGTTCTATCCGTCTTGAACCGGTTTATTGGGTCTACTATGACATCCGAATAGTCCTGTATTACCCCCATCTTCGGAATGAAGTTTGGACACCCAATCCGAAGCTTCAGCGCTGAGAAATTCGAAGGGAACTCGACGGAACTGAGAGCATGGGGTAGGCATGTTCCACCGCTCGAATCAGGTGTGTATCCCTCCATACATTGCAAAATAAGCGCTACTACACCTCGCCCCCACCCCCTCTCCCGCGGACCACTCCCATCTTCCTCGCTGCGGCGTTCGGAGCTCTCAGCAGGGATGGAGACAGCGGCGCGGCGACCCTACTCGCGGGACGCCGTTCTGTCCCATCCTTGTCGACCCCCAAAGCAAGCCAACACCGCTTCGTCGGACGGTAATTTGTTCCATCTTCGTCGATCGCGGGCTTTGACTGTCGCGGGTATGGGGTGCTGAATGCAGACACAGCGGCGATGGCGGCGGCGCTGGCGTCGCAAGGACCACGCTCGTGGGGCGAAGATTCGTCCCATCTTCTTTGACCGGGGACATGGGCGGAACGTGCAGGCAGCGAGACAGCGAGGACGCTGTTAGCAGTGCGTCCAGAGAAGACGGACGATCTCACCCCCTCGCGGGGCGAAGATCCATACCGTCTTGTCGAGCGGGAACTCTGCGATGTCAAGACACTGAGTCCGTCGAGAGTGGTTCGTCGAGAAGACAGACGATCTCACCCCGCTCGCGGGGCTAAGATCCGTCCCATCTTCGTCGACTCTGATTGTCGGGGGTATGAAGTGGTGGACACGGCATGGGGATGTCAACAGTGCCGGAGAGTTGGACAGCGCGAGGGCCCCGCTCGGGGAGCGAAGATCCATACCGACTCTGTCGAGCGGCGACCTGGGCGGAGCATAAAGGGCGTCCAGGCAGCAAGGGCATGCGCCGCAAAGACGGACGATCTCAGCCCGCTCGCGGGGCCAAGTTCCATACCGTCTTGGTCAAGCGGGGGCTTCAGGGGGGGGTCCAGGCAGCAAGGACGTCACCAGCGGTGCGCCGAGAACACGCTGGTAGACAATCTCACCCCGCTCGCGGGGCGAAGATTCGTTGTGAGTTTGTCGGCCCGGGCCCCACTATCGGCAAGACGGAGCACAGGGCGTGATGGGCGCAGTCGAGAGAGCGGGGAAGTCGAAGCTAGCAGAGAGCGGGCGATGCAGCAGTTTGTAGGGCACCAATACGTCCGCAGCGCGAGTCTCCTCAACAGGCACAGGCAGGATGACGGCACCGCCCGCGGGGAGGCGATCTGTCCAGTCTTTGTCGATTACGCTTCGAAAGTTCAGTGGATATGGAGGAAGACCGCGAGCGCGAGTGGCTCGCTCGCGTGACGGAGAACGGTCCCATCTTTGTCGACCGGGACTCTAGAGGCCGACGAGAGGCGGCGGCAACAGCAGGACATGCTAAGAGGGGTACGCAGAGCGAGAGGGAGCACCCAACATCGCAAGTGGCTACGTCCAGGACACCTGTCAGTCAGAGCCGCCGAGCCCCGTGAGAAAGAGACAGAAACATCACAACGAGCCCGCTCATGGGACGTCCTTCATCTACCAAGGACATCGAGTGCCGAGGGAGACATTTCATGGACAGGGAGCGGGAGGGCCAGGATCCGTCCCGTCACTGTCAACCGGGACTTGAGAGGTTGTCGAGGGAGGCGGTGAAGGCGTCGAGAGAGCCCTGGGGTGAACGAGAGCGGCAGGATGCCACTCGCCAGATGAAGGTACGTCCCATCTTCAATCGTGAGTGAAGGATCGGAGGTGGTCAGTCGAAGCGGTGCCGCAGTCATTGCCGTAGCTGCAATGAATCATCGCTTGCCGGACGGCGATGAGAGGGCGGGCGTGCACGTCGCTCATGGGAGCAGGTACGTCCTGTATTTGCTGTCCAGCGATAGAGTCAACGCGGGAGATGATTGTGAGGGAGAGAAGAGGGGGAAGAAGATGAGCACGAGTCAGCAAACAGGCGGCAGAGACGGCGTGAGGACGCTACTCACCGGACGTCAATTCATCCCATTTTTGTTGACCGGAGGTGTCAATGGTCTGGCGAAGGGGTCGAAGTATCGAGGAATTGCCCCGCATAACGTCCCCGTGAGCGGGAAGTCGATTCGTCGCGTATTTGTTGAGGGAGTGTAGACGTGTCAGAGGGAGAGGGTCGAGGCATTGTGGGGCGCGTGCGCGAGGTGCGTACACCGCTATCTTCGTCATTGCCAGACATAGGTACAGTCCAATCATGGTGTTGTTTGTCGGTGACAGCAGAAACCCAAGGTCCCAAAGCATACGTTTGTACGCTAGTAACACCGACACCGCTCATGTGACGTCAAGGCATCCTGGCTTTGAACACAGAGCTCTGCATCAGTTAAAATCACTTCACAAAGTGGAAGGAACTCACGAAAGTACCAAGAAGAATGGGTCCTGCGGAACTTTGCCCGTAAACGTGTTCAACACGCAGGCATCGTCAGTGAGATTGCGCAAGCAATAGTAACTGATGCAGTGAGCGGGGATGGCGCAGACGGGAGCACCAAGATATCGCTCGCGGGATGCTCGTCGAGCGCGACAACATATAGCAAGGTCAATGACGCCGGAGACGCCGGGGCAGAACTAGGTCAGTCGTGGGATGTTCATATATCCCGTGTTCGCCGAAGAGCAACCTTGAGACAGACAGGATTGTCTGGAAGCCCATGCTAGAGATAGAGGACTTGCTGCCGTATTGTAGACATGAGGCCAACCGACTGGCTCGGGTAGAAAGAGTAGCATGCAAACCCTGGTGTTCAGTTTGGATCAGCTACAGATGATAGAGGGGAGTACTGCGAACTTACACCGGGGGGATGGAAGAATGGGAAACGACATGCATGCCGCATTGACGAGGCACCTCGCGGGAACATGATCTATACCTAGAACATCTTCTCCAGATATCAACGAATGACCGCAGAGATGGTACGCCGTGATCTCGCTGACAGTACACTGGAGGTGGAATCGTCCAGCTTTCGGAGAAGCAAGCAGACACAGGACGTGGGCAAGCAAGTCCGGACAGGACATTGATTTCTTGAGTGTCTTTTGCTCGGCTTCCTGATGCCAGAATGAGCGTAGTAGATCCAGCATAGACTGGATGGGCGGATGAAGGCTGATGATGTCGGCAAACGGAGGGTACGCAAACGCTGAGACAGCGTCTAAGGCGGGAACAAAGATACATCGCGTCCAGAGTCACAGTAGTCGTCAGAGCACCGAACAACTACCATGTCGATCAGTCAAGGCATCATACTGAGCATGTAAAGTTTATAACAGATTGTATTCCATTCTCATTTACACACTACATAACTGATTCATAGTCAGCGCGTGATCACCAGCTGGTAGTGAGACAGAAACATACCTACATCCCACGACTGTCTTCTGAGCAAATACCGGGAGATCGACGCAAACACAGAGATGCAGACGGACCGCCGGACCCAGGAATCCACATGATCGTACTCAGGCAATGTCTCTAGACAAGCAGCACGGGAGAGGGGGAGATTTGTGAACCTTTGCACTGGAAGGCTCACGGCTGGGGGAAAGGACTAGGGTATCTTGGCAGAACCGGATTGAAAGGCCATACCTTTGCAAGGTGCGCTCACATTGCTATGGGGTCATCCATGAGTGCTCCTACGCACAGCATAAGGGCAAATGCCTCGAAAGGAATGAGGACATACGGGTGCATGTTCTCGTCCTTCGTGCATGGCCTTCTTAAAGTCCGGCTCTCCTTGGGCTCTCCCTCGTCTCGCATCCCTCCCGCATCCTGCCTTCCCCTTACGTGTCTGTTGTCTCTATGACCAATATTTCTCCGTGATGTAAATGCATCAGCTACAAGCAGAATGGAATCAGTGACCGTGCTATTCTGAGTCCGTCAGCGCAAACAGAAGTACAGGTCAGTCTTTGTCCAAATGCGTGTCTAACCATGTATTTCACATTTTTGTTGTCTACCAATGCTTGACCAGTCGGCTACGGAAGCTTGTCAGCGTCGCAGGCAGACGAAAGATGCTGAACGCAACGTACTGAATATCTCAACCACGTGGGATGCACTGCCACTTATCTCCCTCGTCCAATGGCGATCGCAATCACCCGTATCTCTCGCTGCCCTGCTCAGAGCCCTCGCAAACGCTCCCGCTTGTTGCCTGCAAAATCGGTGCATTAGCGCCATGGAGACGATAGGTCAGTATGCTTTGGATATGGACATACCCTCCATTGTCTGTCCCTGATTCCATCAGTGAACGCTTAGACCAAGGATCAGGAGGTCTTCCGGCGACAATGTGTGCTAAGTGCAGATGCATCAAGAGCCGTCCTTTGACATCAAAGCTGTATAGCCCGCAGAATATAATGTGAGGACGCCAGAAAACTGCAGCAGACTGACATAGAAGAAGCTTACTCAGGTAGCCAAGCATGAGAGGACATCCGTTGTTGGCGAGAACAGGAGCGTGGACTGACATAATGCAGGCATAGACGTGCCCAGGCAGGACTTGCGAGAGAGGCGACGGTATATACAGTGCGTCTCGTGAATTGTTGCTTAGCGGTGACTAATGCCCAGGACTGCGGAAGTCGGGGCCACAATTTGGCCGCCGCAGTGCTTCCCTGAGAAGCCACTACCACGTAGCATTGCTACCCGGTTGCGGCTTCTTAGGGACACATTTCGGCAGAGACTGCTGGCCCTGATACAGCCGTTTGCCGTTCGATGGGCCCATTTCTTGAAAATTATTTACAGTCGGACCATGTCGGAGAGGGGAATTCAAGTCCCCAAGGCCCCAACATCAGACCATTTGGACTCCTTTTAATTCCTGGGACGTCCCTGGCACCATGTCCGACAAACTCCGACTATATGTGACTTTCTGAAGTGATGGCCTAACGATCTGCAAACGGCTGTAAAGGTGGATCTGTGAATTTGCGCCTTGAGGTAATTTATTTTTCCATGGGAGACTCGCAGTTGTAAGGAAGTCCAGGAAAATCCTCAACATGATTGTCAGAATATTCAAGTTGCATGCTCTTATGAACGGTCTCAGTGGTAAATATTACAGCCATTCACTGAGGCATTGAAGCAGTCTGAGGTCAGGCGAAGCTGTCTGTTGCCCAAAAGAAGCTTGACCCAGACCCCGGAGAAGGGATCAACTTCTCCGAGCTCAGGGCAAGCTCTGACGGCATAGTGAGTAAACATTACAGAATAGATCTACAGTACATTGATGGGGGAGAGATCTGTACCAGGCTCCAACTCCGGAGTGCTGCGTCTAAGCGGCTGTGAGCAGATAGGAGTTGTCCGACTTTGTCCAATGGTCGAATTCGGACCGCCCTCAGTGCTCGCAAAATGAGAAGTGGATCATATTATGCACTGAATGCATGACTTACAGACTGACTTGGAGGCTGCCTATACAAGATTCATTTATATTCCTGTACCCTCTCATCAGAAGGCCAGCTAGGTCTTGTGAGGCGGTACCGGTCCGAATGTCTGTACAATTTGTGAGACTCCGAATCCATGTCAAGCTCCACCTGATAACACCAGCTGGGAAATATTATTGCATTGCAAACAGGATTCAATAAAACAGGGAGATTACGCTAGTCGTGTTTTATGCGCCGCGGGTGAGAGGTGAATGCACTATGATACAACAAAGGTCAGTACGCGCGATGAGCGTTGAGATGAAGATAGCGGGCAGCGTGAGGGTCGCGCCATAAGACCTCCCATCGTTTTCTTGCTTCAGCCACTCTAGACCTTGGATGTGTCGCACAAGCTATGGATCCACTCACGCGATTGTCTGTAAATATTGACGTGCTTATCTGTCAATGCTGCTACGGAACATACGGGGACTATGATTGACTTGACGCCCTATGGACGGTTCCACTCAACAATACATATTCGACCCTTTGCAATGCCTGTACTTCCCTACCTTGTCTCCCTCGTCCCCCGTCCGCCTACCACTCATAAGCTACTGCTCATGATACATCTGGATTGTTGATGTCGGAGTTTGCAGTCCTACCGCGACATCCAGGCGAATATACGTCGCTTCATTCGAGTCGAACGCAGCCTCGCGTGTGACCTCGGCTCTGTCTAGCAGTACTGCAGCAACTGTCCAACCATTCCAGACCGCTCGGGCCGCGCGATTTGAGCGTGTGGTGTACACACAAAGAGCAAGAGAGACATGTAGGATTGTTGGTGGATCATGAGGAGTGTTGCGCGGCTTTGCATTTCGGTGAGAGGTGCATCGTACAGCTGTGTATGTATTGAGGTAGTGTAGTTGGAGCTCGGTGCGATGGATGTGCACTGTCCGCCCGGCGGACTGTCCTTCGTTCAGACATACTGCGGGCGGACAAAGTACCATTCATCCAATCGAGTGACATCACATTCAAGCTCTAAATGCACATAGATAATCTAATCTACAAAACAAATGCCTGGAGCAAACTCCGGGCCCGCTACAATGCAGGGCTGCTACGCTGCGCGAGGCAGAACATGAATGAGGACGCCGAAGTGCGAGATGCTCGCACAAACGGAATCTGCATGGGTGGCTAAAGGCACAGGTACGCGTTTGATGAGCGAAGGAGGCGCCAGTGGCGTCTGTCTGTACGCGATGGAACACCACGTACGCGTCTGAGAAGCGAGAGGTACGCACTTCGCTTTGCGCATCCTATCCACTCATCGAACATGACTGTTTACTTCCAGACTGTGATTTTGTAATACCTGCCTGCTACAGACATCCGTCTGTCCCCTAAGCTGTAGGTGCTCCGGGCATATCTACATGACAGGGACATTACTTCAACATCGCGCCGGGCACCTTCAGACAAATCGACTGTCACGCGGAACTGCGAATCGGCAGATGAGACGTAAGCCTGACTTGCGAACACCAAGTATGCGTGCTGAAACGCTTTGTACGGCAACCCGGTGGCACGCCATATCTCTCGCAAATGCCGTCACAAGGTGGAAGGCCGCTGCAAAACCCTCTTGGGAAGATGCCCCCGTAGCATGAAACTCTCGGTGAGTCATGGAAATTATTACCTGCGGATCCAGCCTTCCGAGTGGGGTTCAGGGCTCGCTGAATTTCAGCAGCTCCCGCAACCACGGAGCCAATGTCTTCGGATGTACGTGATAGGCCACAAATACGCGGAGCGGTGAGTAACTTTGAGGCAACAGGCTCTGCAACGGTCACTAACGGATGCTCGGTAGGTTCTGCCAACTTGTCGCCGTATTCAACTCCTTACTCCTTTGGTTTGTAAGTCGCGAAAGTGCTAAATACCTACGCTTGCCATGAGCCGAGTAGAGAGCAGGTCAAGGGAACTGGTAGGTGGAAAAAATACTGAGCAGCAGACAACGCTGCGTGACTGCCATTGAACCCTACCAGTCTACGTCCTCTCCCCGGAGCAAATTCGCTAGCGGGCGCAGAAACGAGAGCGGCGTCCAATATGCGGGAGTACGTACGTTACGGTCGCGTCGCGACAAGGCGCGGCTTTTTCCCGATCACGGATTCCTGCTCCAGCGCGAGAAGCCGCGCGCGCCGCTTCTCGGAAGATAGGGTCGTTCAGCAAGCAGATATCTTCGCCAGAAACCGGATTGGGGTGCATCTGAACGATATATAAGCATCTCGTGTTGTCGTTAGAATTTATCAACTGCCCCTTCGTCTTCGCCCTCTCCTCCCTCGCCACTGCCCATTTTCTGTTGTCAGTCCTTTGTCTGTCCTCCCGTTTAACCGTAGTTGACGGTCTCAGTTTCTTTTTTGTCCTAGGCCGTGACTGTGGGCTCTAGGGCTTGGTACGTCCTCTGTCATGGTTTCATTACCCGACTATATCTTGCATAGCTATACATGCGTAGTCTGTTGCGTCCCAGCGCACTAGATTTCCATTTGCCCAGTGGATGGCTCATCTTGAACGCGGTATGTGTGGCTTTCATTATATGGCCCTGGCAATTTGTTTACGCCTCGTTCTCTCACTACAGACTCTGTCTCCGCCCCCCCCCCTCCACCGGCCTGCTATAGAAGACGATGTTCATACAAAAGTAGTCTCTCATATAGACCGCGTTCCCTGTATTGACTGCCCGTTTACTAGCTAATTCGTCGCCGCTACACAGAGCCCAATAGCAGCAGATCAGGTTCGCCTTTGATTGTAGTCGAATAGCCCGTTACTAATGCTCTAAAGTAGCCGGTCAGTTCGCAACTGCCGTTCACGATCCCGTCATGACGGGTCTAAATGGCAGGACTATAGACGCGATGTATCCGCTTATTAGTAGACGCCCGACTACCATCGGATACATATCAGAGCCTTAGCAGGCAAATCGGTAAGCACGCTCTTATATTAGCGGGTGATAGTCGCTAACGCGTACTTCAGGAAGGCTACTAGTGCACTTGACAGGCGTCGTTAACGTCTAGTGCAGCCTGATGCAGTAGCGACAGCTACAAGCTCAACCCGAAGAACCGATGTCAGCCATGCCGCCGTTCACGGTCCCGTCATGGTAGAGCAGTTCTAGTTTACTACGCAAGCCTCGAGTCTGACCTCGAGAAAGAGGTCTGGCCGGGATTGCCGTTGACGATCCCGTGTAGGCACCGTGTAACCTATTCCCAGTCGACGCATCTGACGTCTCTCGTGTAGACATCAGAACGCCAGGTCTATCGTCCACTGGAACTGATGTCGGCGGGAGACAACGCAGGTACGCGAGTCGAAACAGAAGAGCCATTGTAAGCTCACATTCATACAGGATACAGGATTATTCTTCAAAAGCTGATTTGTATCAGATTACTAATAAGTCGTGTCTATACAGCTGATATACTAGCCTACAGTAGTGTACAGAAAGAGCAGAGCCCTCTGCGTCTAGTACCCGGCTCCCTCTAGAGTAGACTCCGGCAGGGTTGAGTCCCCCCGTCTGGCGAAGGAGCGTGCGGGAACGGCGGTGACAGCAGGCGGCAAGCGGGAGAGCACTCGCCCTCGTGGTGTGCCCCTCACTGGCCTCCATCGCACGCGTCGGTCTGCACGTCCTGGACAGCGCCATGCAGTGCTGTCCCGCTCGCCGAGTGCGGAGCCTCAAGCGGGTGGAGGACTGGCGAAATGCTGCACGGATTGCACTCCTGCGGGTGGTGGCTGAGCGGAAAAGCGGGAGGGGAGTCCCTCGGTGTACTCGGAATGCTGCTGGAGACGGCGGGGAAGTGGACTGGAAGATGGCATGCGGAGAGTACAGCAGCCGATCCTCGTGCACCACGGGACTCGCGGCTGCTGTGGGTCGTCCAGGGGAGGCAACGCGACAGAGGACGAGCGAGCGCGCAAAGCCAGCGGTCTCTTCCAATGGGAAGCGGGAGGGAGGGAGCTATGCCGTAGTAGCATAGGGTAGAGAAGATGAATACAACACATCACCTTTATGATAAACGGGCCTGGAAATCATTATACTTTACAGTCGTCTCGAGTGGCGCCCGAGCGACTGCGCGTCTGTTCTCGTTGTACGGTATCGCCTCGCTCTCGTGCACGGGGGACTTTTGCGACAGCGGCTCGCGGCGGACGCTCATACCGGCCTCGGTCGACGTGTCCGTGCAGGTTGCTGCGGCTGCGCTGGGTCCACTAGCGATGCGCCCGGTCGTACCTGGGGGGAGAAGAAGAGATATGCTTTAAAGGAATGTACGTACGTCGGCTTTGTTCTCCAGTCGTAGCGTCCGTCACGACTGGAACTCGCGTCGCAGCGTCCGTCACGACTGGAACTCGCGTCGCATTCCGACGCAGGCGTCCGCCAGCTAGCGCAGGCATTCGTGTTTGCTTTCGCGGTGATGCGGTCCTGTCCACTACACTTGTTGACAAATGAGCGAGGCGGTAGTGCGTAGAGAATAAGAAACGTATGCTTCAGCTGCGGGCGTGGCGGTGACGTCACCCATTGAAGTGACCCCAATTCAAGTACCAGACATCTTCGGGATGGCTGGCCATGAAGCTTGAATGTCACAGAGTATGGCCTCGCCGCTGCCGGTCTGACGTTTATACGTGGACGCGGCGGTGATTTCCTCCTTCCCCTGCGCGATTACAGCACGAGGTTATACACCGCAGCACGCGCAGGTAATGGCTGTCCTAGGCGCGCCGAATTGCATCGAATTGAACAAGTAAGACGTCCCAGTCGAGTCCCCGGACGAGAGGGAACACGTTGGAAAGAAATAGAAAGGTACCGATTATATCAGGACTTGGCAGCAGTACAACCAAAGTACAACCTTCCCGCAATGGTCCGCTTCAAAGTGAGTCAAGGAAATATTTGGTGGTCAACTATCTACCAACGCACACTGCAGAACCGCTGGATCCTCGTCGAATTCATCCCCTGCAACCCCCCAGAAGACGCGACTCGCGCACCCACCCGACGGACCTCAGAAGCAGTTATCACCACGAAGGACATCTACGCAGCGCTCAAGCAGAGCATCGTGCACAATTTCGGGGACACGGGATGGGGCGCTGTAGGGTATTCCCTCACAGGTACGTGTATTATTCCGCACCGCCAAGCCAAGCACGCTCGGACGCCTACGCTAGTCAAATATTTCTCGCCCATGACGAACGTGTGTATCATCCGAGTGGGCAGAGACCAGCATAAGATTGCGTGGGCGGGCGTTACTCTCTTGTCATCTTTCGAAGGGCGCAAGTTCATCCCGAACGTTATTTGCGTGTCAGGTATGTGCGCTTTGAATCCACGCCGCTGTGGGAGAACACCTTCATGTTGTGTTGTAGGCACTATAAAGCACGCCCAGCTAGCTGCCATCCAGCATAACAGGGTCGTCGTCGCACGGTTTAGAGCGCTAGCCAAAACGCCAAGTGAGTCCCTATCCGGTTTCAATGATTCATTCCCCCGAAGGCTTGGTTTTCGTTTGCAGCAGGGTACCATGACGCGTATGACAGCTTCCTGGACAGGAGCACGAAAGAAATCACAGCTTTGCAAGACTGAAGGCTTCCCCAAGGCTCAACACGATAATTCGACGCCCGAATCTTAGTACGCAACGACGCTACATGGATCGGAAGTCAATCGCCG
>NW_006920418.1:260696-281024 GCF_000344685.1 Gloeophyllum trabeum ATCC 11539 | reverse complement strand
CTTCACCTCCCCCTCCCCCATCCCGGCGCGCAAACACACGCGCACGCGGTCCGCGTCCTTCGGCACCGTCGGCCACGTTATCGGGCGCGCATTCATACCTTGTTGCAGGAGGTACGCGGAGAGCGGGCGCGGGCGAGAGGTCATCAGCGGGATTATGGGCGAAGGCAAGGGGGGAGAGAACAGGGAGGCCGGGAGGGAGAGGATGTGTGCTGGGATGCAGGCGAGGCGTGGGCGGAGGAGGGCGGTGAATAACGTGGAGAGGTGTAGGAGGTGGGTTGCGAGCTGTGGGTGTCTGAGCGGGAAGAGAAAAGAGAAGGGGGAGGGGGAGGATTGTAGATACCTTTTCCGCTTCGCGGTTCTCGAGCATGTCGAAGGCGCACTCGACGGCGATGATATTCGGGTAGCTGAGCGCAGTGGTGTATATCAGCGTGCGCGCGTAGTTGAGCAAGTAATCACGTATCAACGGCGTCGTTAGGATCACAGCTGCGCGGGGCCTGAGCGTGCTTGAAGATCTAGAGCTGCTTAAGACGACGCACCGCCCGTGCCCGCCAACGCCTTCCCGAACGTGTGCAGCCTGGCGAGGACCCTGTCCTCGAGTCCGTAGTGCGCGACCAGCCCGCGCCCTTGCGGTCCATAGATACCCGTCGCGTGCGCCTCGTCTACAACGAGGTACGCGTTCCGCGCTGGGAACAAGCTCTCCAATAACCTTACGATATCTGGTAGAGGCGCGAATGTGCCGTCCATGCTGTATAGGCTCTCCACCGCGACGAACACGCTATTCCGCCCATCCTTGAGAGTCAGGTTATCCGCCAGGAGTTGTTGTAGCAGAGTCTCTAGAGATGGTAGATCGTTGTGAGAGAATGTACGATGCCCGCTTTTCCCGACGCGTGAGGCACGGATCCCGTCGTGCACCGACGCGTGGATCGCTTCATCCGTAACCACCGCATCCCCGTGCTGCGGGACGGTGGAGAAGAACCCGACGTTCGCGTCGAAGCCTGAGTTGAACAGGAGCGCACTGGGCGCGTTGAAGAACCGCTCCAGGCGGCTTTCGAGGGCAGTGTGTGCCTGCCCGTTCACGAGCAGGCGCGAGCCGCCTGACCCAAGGATTTGGGGTGCATTTTGGAGCTTGTCGAGGAAGCGCGCTCGCAGGGGAGGGTGAATGCTGAGAGAAAGGTAGTCGTTCGAGGAGAAGTCGACGAGGTTAGGGACGCGGGATGGGGACGGGTTTGGAAGTGTGCGCCGGATGTTACGCTCGTCGCGGGATTTTAGGGCGGCATGTAGCTGCGCGGTTAGCGAGGATCCTGAGGACATCGCGGCTTGATGAGGGCGGATAGACCAGAACGTCTGGCCAAGTTTTGAGGGGATGAATCAGACATCTTGGCCATGGCTGGTTTTTCCTCCCCAAGCGTTCACCGGGTACTGAGCGGGATCGCGAAGCACGTGGCCGCGGTGGCGGGCATAGAAAGGCGAAAAGATTTTCGAGTGGCTCTTCGCTGTGTTCGGTAGCCTGTAGTCATTCACGCCGTTCTGACTTACGAGTCGAAGAGGAGTGTCAAGGCTGAGCTGCTTGCTCGATGAGAAATCAGACGCACCCACCAAATTCTGACTGTACGATCCGACTCAAGTCTCAAGTTGTGGCGACTTGAAAAGCTGGCAGAACTTCCATCGTTAAGTGCGTATTCTTTTTGTTCGCCGAGAAAAATAAATAATTGCAGAGCTGACTTTCTACCACGATGACAGCATTCTGTGCGGCTACGGCGACTCCGGCAATTCCGCCAGTCCTTGCAGCCACCTTTACGGAATCCCTCCATTACTGAGAAGCATATCCTGACCGCGGATCACATCACGAAGCCCTTGGGTTACGCCTGGGTATGTCGGATCATTAGGGAAGCTACGAACCGACGACGTCCTGCGACACGTCGTGTACTATGGAGGTGAACGTCTATGAACACCTCTGCTACGTCTCATCCTAGGCAACTTGATGTACGGATATCCTTGCTAGATATCGATATCCTTGCCTAGGAGATTCTCCAAGACAAACTTCCTTTAGTCACGACTGCTAACCTTGCGAATTCAACCTCTTGTTTCAGACGGCCGCGGTCCGTGCAGCCTTCATGCTCGGTCTTCTTGGGCATCTCGGGATACTTGCCGGAAGACCCGCCTCGGGCGCGTTCCTCTGGCACACTGGTAGACTGTAACCGTAACTGGTGGGATCCGAGCCGGCAATAATATTCAGCATCCTCATTGACGTTGCAATTTGAGGGTGCATGTACGCCGGCAGCATCTAAACGGGGACCTTCATGGACTACCAACCCAGAATGATTGCCCTGGACGCTTACCCGTTTTGTCACGTCCTGGCCTTCTTGACTCAGGTACACTGCAGTCCCCGACCAGTGCTACCTGTGATGCACGCCGATACTCGGCGGTTGAATACAGGAACTTCTCCCTGGATAATGGCCTCGAATTGGCACGCCGAGAGGGTCCTCACCATACAGGTGGCAAATAGTAGAGTCAGCCGGCAGTCGGTGCACAGTATTCTGCGGCTGGTTAAAATCCGACGTGCCCTCTATGAGCTCGTGTTTGAGACACATCAGTGTATGGGGAAAGGACGTGGTACTAACCTAGCCATCGGGCACGCTGGATAGCGTCGTATTGGCACCTGCGTATATTCGAGTCGACCAAGGCCTCCGGTAAAGCCAAAGGTCACTCGATCTAAGACTTCCGCTCACTTTCTGGCCCATTCTGGGACTCCTTATCATCAGTAGCTCGCGCTTATCGGCCACGACGGCTCCGTCCGGTGACTGGCTTTCCCAGTATAGGTACAAACCCATCGCGTTGTAATAATGCTGTATACCCGGAATGAGAGCCCTTGTCTGATTTACTATTCATGCCGTGCTGGGAGCTCGGAGGTTCCCTAGGCTGGCGATATTTATTGTATACGATCGTCGAACGGACGGCGTTGAGTCATCTACTTTACTAGCATCCAAACAGCCGCCATAAACAGTGGAATTAATAATGTTGGTGGTAAGCAACTATGAAGGGTCCTCACCCATGAGCGAAACTCTGGCTGCCAGGTCCTAGCAATGGCTGAGTATCGCGCACTCCGAGGCTAGAGAGGGTCTAGATAAAAGGCTAGTGTATGATCACGCCCTCCCATAGGCTCTCCAAGGACCAATTGGCGCTGAACTCCTCTCTCCGTGTAAGCCAAGTCTCGCTTAGCCGAAAATGATTTTTCACAAACGTCAAGATCCCCCCCAGATGCTTCCGTTCAACTTGCCGTCTCGTGTGGCAAGTGCATCTGTGGCGCTCCAGCCTTCTGCCTGGCAATCGCAGCGCACTGCGAGATCACATAGAATCTCGCTGCTTCGGCAAATTCATTCTGTGAGCTATGAGCCTATTTCGCGAGATGCAGCTTGCCACAGATTAGATCTCGGCAAAAGCGCCAATTCTAGATCCCGCCTATTGGCCCACGTGAAGTTGTCAAAGAAGGTATTTGTGCCGGCGTCTGACCCCCAAGCGACGAGAGGATGACGGTGAATTTCGCTTGGGCGATTTTCGGTTTGATCTCACCACGTAAGGAAGTCTAACGGCGACCAGTCAGTAATTGGCAAGAGGCGACCCTGCTCTGCGGGAAAGTCTCTGTAATGAAAGAAGCTCGTCACTCTAAATTACCGGTGCCTTCTCAATTCCACACCTACCTCCACCACTTCCCCCGTCGGGCGACGTTGAAAGTCCTCGTTTCTTGCTAACTATGGCCGTGCGAGTGAGTGCTGGCGTCCCGCACTGGTCAGCTTTCATCTGACGGGCGCGAGCAGGCTTCAATACAGGCTGTTCCCCGACTGACGATCGACTTCATCATAATTGGAGGCGGAATCGCAGGACTCGCGTGTGCGCTGGCGCTGCGGCGAATAGGTCATCGTGTACTGGTCCTGGAGAAAGATGACGGTACTGACCAGGTGTGTTACATCGTCCTTGGCTTCGCATTATACCCGCTCATGACATCTCTTGGAGGTAAAGGTCGCGGGCGGCTG
The DNA here is from genome assembly GCF_000344685.1 of Gloeophyllum trabeum ATCC 11539. Classification (NCBI taxonomy): domain Eukaryota; kingdom Fungi; phylum Basidiomycota; class Agaricomycetes; order Gloeophyllales; family Gloeophyllaceae; genus Gloeophyllum; species Gloeophyllum trabeum. Next base: position 276,993 of record NW_006920418.1, on the reverse strand, counting down.
CAGGCTGCCGCCCAATATGTCGAAGATCCTCAAGTATTGGGGCTTTGAACCACAGCTACGGGATATCTCAGTGGTGTCTGGCGCGACTTTCCTCTCGATATGTATGTCTTCTCCACTCCTGATGTCACCACAGCGCTCATTGTGTTTCAGACGAGACCGGATTTCTGTTAGGAACGCATGTGTGGGACCAAGAGGTGTTGAAAGAGGCGGGCGGTGAATTTGTGTTTTGCCACGTAAGTACGTCTTCTACCTTCCGAGGTAAAACAAGTTTGACGAGCGTTGGCCAGCATGCAGATCTGCGTAGCATGCTACGCGAGGCCGCCGAACGCGCTGGAGCACAAATTCGAGATCGAGCACAAGTGGTGTCGATTGACCCAACAAACAGAACCGTCACTCTGGCATCCACCGAGGTGATTTCTGGCGACGTGATCATTGGCGCGGACGGACCTTCTGGTATATCACGAGAGTTGCTTGCTGGTGGCCAATCCTTGAACGGGCCCGCCCGCCACGCTTTCTACAAGTGAGCTCTTCTCGCCTTCTGCCGCGCATGGGCCACACTGAACTTCCGTCAGCACTGTGGTCCCTGGTGACAAAATTCGAAATGACCCTGAATTAAGATATTTCGTGGAGCAAGAACACGTAGGTTCAGCCAATCTCTTGTACGCGGCCATCGTAGCTCAACATGGTGATCAGCATACTCAATTCGTGTGGTTTGGTGATGGTCATTCAGTGCTTCTTTATCCCGTCGTAAGCGTGATTATTCATGCGAGCACATGCAACCTACTAAAGGTACCGCTCAATAAGGGCGGACAGGAAGATTTTGCCATGAATATATACGCACCGGATGACGGGGAAGGAGACGGATCATGGGAAGACTCGGTACCAATAAGCCGCCTACGTGAAGTGATGAGGACCAGTGAGAAAAGGTAGCAGTGTCTCAGATATCTCGGAGCGGAATGGCCTAGTTCTGATTGTTTCCCTGACAAAGATTGCAAAAACTGGCCACCTTAGCAGCGGCCCCCGCGAGGTTGCGAGTGATCGAACAAGGCGAACTCGAAGACTGGGTCCATAACGATGGAAGACTCCTCCTCATAGGCGAGGCCGCGCATACGCTACCTGTAAGTCCCGCTAAATGACAATCTCATTTACGGACATCCACGTACTCACCACCTGCAGCCGGGTTCCATCCAAGGGAGCGCAATGGGGTTAGAAGATGCGGCAGTCCTAGCCAAACTGTTCTCGCATCTAAAAAGTGAAGATCAGATTCCCAACTTCCTATACGCATTCCAAGATCTCAGGCAGAATCGCTGCTCTGGCGTCCTGAAGCAAGAAATGGGAAACCTTATGTTCATGGCCATGCCTCCATGCCCCATGCAGGAAGCTCGTGACCGAAGTATGAGGGAGAAGCATGAGGCCGGGCTGAACGTTCTGGGCAATAGCAGCGGAGGCGATAGCAATAGCGAGCAGTGGGAGGAGATCAAGGAGCTGTGGGGCTACAACGCCGAGGACGAAGCCGACAATTGGTGGGTTGAATGGGGCGTCCTTCGAGAACGTGCAAAGGAAAGGGCCCGCGAACTGAACGCTTCCCAGTTGTCCAATGGTAACGTTAGTAACTGATCCATGAATTTCGAGACCACTTCCGCGCCAGGCGATATCACTCTCCTTCTCTTCCATCGTATTTATCACAGTCGCTCTCCGTCCTGTTATGGTATATAATTATGTATACGCGCTATCTTCCCATGTAATCGCTAGTTTGCTGTTATCCTTCTGGATAAATTTGCGAGATTCCTATGGCAGGTTTCTGCCGCCGCCGCTTCCAATCAATCAGCGCAAGACATGAATGTCTGGCTCGTCCCACAGATTGGATAGTCATCGATGTTCAACATCTGCGGTATATGCCTTGGCGCATTTCCTCCTCGCTACTCCTTTCAGCATAATTCCTGTAACCTGAGATGAGAACTACATACCGATACTCGAACATGACTTGTGCTGCAATGAAGAGACAAACGCACGCAACTCCGAAAAAGCGGAGACCTTTGAACAGCGAGTCAATCACAACTCCGTCGGCGAGATAGCACGCTTACCTTCCCAAGTTCCAATCAACTGCGAGAGAAGATAAGACAATCCGTCTGTCCCGATGACAAAGCCAACGAGATTAGCGGTCATCATCATGAGGATGTTGAATACGGCCCCGACAGCGCACAGGTGTCGATACCAAGGCTTATCCGAGCACTACGTAGGTGGATAGGTATGTTACCAATCCACACTCTCGGAGGAAGTTACTCACCTGAGAGGCGGGAAACAGATAGCGAGCGAGCAGCTCGGGGAGAATGAAAAGGCTGACAAGCCATCCCCACGTTAAGAGCCGGAATGAGAGGTCGTGCCACAACGCCACGAAAGAGAAGATTAACACGCTTGTGAATGCTACATTCTTCGTACCTCCGAGGGGGATGTAGATATATCTGATGATAATATCGTGTGGCCACAATTTCAGCAGAAATGACAGACAAGACGTACCTGACAATCCACAGGTTATAGCTACGGTGCCAAGCTCTCCAGAAGCCCAGTGGCGAGTAGTTGTTGGCCATGCACCGCACCATGTTCTCTGGAGGGTCTATACCGTCCATGAGAGCCCACAGGCGGAAGAGGCGCCATGGCAGCAGCAGCTACACTCCATGATATCAGCGCACACGGCCTGGAAACAGGAAGAATTGTAACGACCTTCAACCAGACTATGAGGAGGTTCCAGAAGCCGATCATGCTTAGCTCGAAGGGCGAGTCGCCTTGCCACGCATGGCTGTCTTTGATGGCGACGACGTACATGAAGTGGAGTATGAATTCCATGGTGAGGAGGCACGCGAGGAAGCGGAATGCATAATTGACGACTGAACGGACTGAAATAGCGACAGGTCGTTGGAGCTGGATGTTAACCACTTAGCATTGGGCGTGACAGAAGACGCAAGAAATACAACAGACCTGCCACATAAAATCGTTAAACGTCATGATAGGGCCTGCTATGTACAGCGGCGGATATAGCACATAGGCCAAATAGTTTATGTAACCGTAGAATACCTGCGGGTGTGGCGTGGTTGTACGCTTCTTGTGATCAAGTGTAGATCCTGTCTTCGGTTGAGAATGGACAGGAAAGAACATATTAGGATCTGGGAAATAAATCTATACTGCATAGACAGACTGACGTCAGCTGCACCGGTTCCGTTGCATGCCCAGAAGTAATCCATGTTGAAGGAGACGAGCCTCAACATCGTGATATTGAAGCTGACGTGCCACCGAGGGTATGCACCGCCAATGTCGTCCTGCGAAAATCATGTGATCCCCGTTAAGGATAAGGACATAGCCACGACGTACGAGAAATTCAAGAGACGGATGCAAGACGGCGAACTTATATCCTTCGTTCCTTTCATTCGCAAATAGGATGATAGTATTGAATACCCAAGTCAGTAAGGGTGTTAATTTTGATCCTCTAAACGACTTGGCTATCCAATAATTGAGGGTTATGATAAGTAAGACCTTGATAGCGCTGGAACCGTGTAGTCCCATGAGCATCAGCACAGAGAAGGTCGATAGGAAGAATATCCGACGCGCGTGAACCTGCCAGCCGTTGAGGAGAGACGAGTAATTGGCGAAAAACACGTATACAGCTTTAAATCCAAAGAAGGCGGCTATCAATAGGCCAAGGGAGGGTATGTTGTTACGAAATGATCGATACTGGGCATCGCTGTTGTCCTACATGGAAAAGTCTTTTGGTAAGATGCAACGGTACGGACATAATGCAAGGGGACACTTACGACTTGCCGACCAGACAGCCATCCCTGAGATAACCGGTGACTGTATAGGGGGTAATTTGGGTGATTCACTACACCATATAGCAAGTAAATACATGCTCCACGGGTGAAGTGGGCTACTCATACACACCAGAACTCAACTTTACGGGCACCCAGACGAGAATCGGTACGACAATTACGAAAAGAACTTCATAGAGAATAAATTCAGGAGTTCTCCACCGGGCAGCTGGTCTCTTCCTTCCTGACACGCCTCTGCTTGCTGACGCAGGGACGTCAACCGTTAGACGTATTACACCCTTTGGCTTCCTTGGAGACTCGGCTGAATCCACTTCAAGAGCTGAGACTGAACGCAGATCCGTAGGCATTTGCAGTGCGACTTCTCCTGACATTACAGAGAATTCTACCACATCTGGCAGGCTGAAGGCTGAATACCGTCAATAGATTCGCTCTAGTCGCCGAAGTAACGCTATAAACAAGGAAAAGGCCTCCAAGTTTACGTGTAGAGTGGTAGTATGGTACGCTGAGCAGTAGCCTGCTTTAAGTTGCCACCCATTAAACGCGTGACGGTCCCGTTATGTGTCACGTCACATCCCCTGTGGCGACTTCGCAGCCGCATGGCAGCGCCCTGCCAAATCTCCTGTATCGCGCACCGTCGGCTTACACGTTAAACTAGAGTCAGTTTCTGCCTGGTCGACCTAGGCGTCGTTGCTGGTGTTTGACTGACTACGATGCTTCGACGTGCAGTGGAGGAATTATCGACGGGGTCGGATTCGGATTATTCCAAGTGCGTTTAGATCCCTCCGTATTCTGAAAGGAGATGCTCAAACCTAGCTTAGTACGGTACGCGGATACCAACGGTTTCTCATATTCTTCTCTCTAACATGCAGTTGCAGTGGATATCATGGTTCTTGTCATCGAAAGGCAATGAATACTTCTGTGAAGTCGAAGAGGACTACATTCTCGACCGATTCAATCTTACGGGACTGAATACCGAGGTCACGAACTACTCACAAGCTCTGGACTTGATCACAGACAACCTGGGTGAGTCCTTTCAGCTTTACTGTCTCGCTCAAGGAAGCTTGACGGTTAGAGTCAGACGATGACATTCAGGACGAGCTTCGTGGATCGCTGGACGTGCAGGCACGCCTCCTGTACGGGCTGATCCACGCAAGGTGGATTGTCACTGCGCGTGGACTGGCGAAAATGGTAGATGCCACTCCCTGTAGTGTCCGTGTGTGAGGCTGACATCCGTCCAGCTCGAAAAATACAAGAAAGCAGATTTCGGCCGATGCCCACGAGTCCTATGCCAATCCCAGCCGCTCCTCCCCGTGGGCCTGACAGACATTCCATACGAAAAGTCCGTCAAACTCTACTGTGCTCGCTGCGAAGATCTTTACTCCCCCAAATCTTCGCGCCACGGCTCCATCGACGGCGCCTACTTTGGTACCTCCTTCCCGCACCTTCTGTTCCTTGTATACCCGCACCTTATTCCGCCAAAGAGTGGTCCCCCTGACATGACGGCCGGGCCTTCCGTGTCGCGCGAGAGCGATGGGCGCAGGGTCGCTGGTCGGAGAGCACGGGACGAGCTCGAGGGCAGTGTGGCAGAGGGAGTCGGGGAAGGCGTCAGCACAGCCGCCGCCGCGCTCAAGGCCGACAGGTATCGACCGAAGATTTTCGGCTTCCAGGTGAACGAGATTGCTAAGCTCCAGAGGTGGCAGGAGGCCATCCGGGATAGGTCGGTGCACTGATAGCCGCTCGGTAACTCTCGCTGACGTCGATTTTCAGGCAAGTCGCGCGACTCGAGGATCAAGATGTGTGATTTAGACTGCACGCTGTCGCTATATCGTCGTTTTTTTGTTTTCTTGTCTGTGCACCCTCCCGCTAGTCTCATGTGGCTCGAACAAGAAGATTTACGGAAGCAGTAGGTACGCTACTTGTACAAGTGAATCAATATTCATAAACTAAGAATTAGTATTAGGTATAATCGGCTAGCTGAGATTTGTGCAAATCCATTAGATCTTCCATTCAATACTTGACAACCTTGCTCCGGTACGTGACGTGTGTCGAGGTGTACTCCTGCAAACCGAGCTTGCCGTTCTCGACGCCGAAGCCGGACATCTGAGGTAAAGGTGAAAATGGTGATTGGAGCTGAGCTGGAGGCACCGCAGGAAATCACTCACTTTGTGTCCCGCGAAAGGCGCGGACGGATGGATGTAAGGGAAGTCATTTACCCAGACTGGGCGACTTTAGAGATACCATAAGGCGCACAAGAGCCCGGCGGCATACGTACCTGTCCCAACGTCGAGGCGTTGACTGATTCGGTTAGCCTTTTCCATATCGTTAGTCCAGATGGTCGCTGCTAAGCCGTATTCAGTATCGTCTGCAGATACGGCGAGTCAGTTCGGGTCCTGCATGATATGCGGAGTGATGCTTACTGGCCCGCCGGATTACCTCCTCCTCGTCGCTCCACTTCATAATGGGAATAATCGGTCCAAAGGCTGTGGAGGTCGCATATGGTCTAATGAATGCGTGGAGTCGGCCGGGACAATGCACTCACGTTCTTCTCGGACTATCCTCGAATCATCCGGTGGATTGTCTATGATGGTGATGGGGATGAAATAGCCTGGACTGTTCGGGTCGATCTCCCCGCCTACGGCAAACGTGTAGCCGTTGGCTTTGCAGTCCGCAATAAACTCCCTGCGTTATGTCAGCTTTGCATGGGCACTCTGGTCGAACTCGCCGGTAACGCACTTGACTTTCTCGTACTGCATGGGATTCTGGATGGGCCCCAAAGCGGTGGCGGGATCTAGTCCGTCCCCGACTTTGGCTGTTAGGGCGATTGACACTAGTTCGTCTCGAACCTCGTCATAGATCTGCTCGTGGATATAGACCCGCTTCGCAGCCTACGTCGCACCCATGTAAGCACCTGTCACCAGTACGACGTAACTGGCTGACTGACCGCACATAGCTGACCGGCGTTATTAAACATGCACTTAAAGAGATCCCTGGTATCGTCGTTCAGATGCAGTACTTGGGAAGAATGGGTAGTATCACAGCACTTACATGGCCACTGCTTTCGGGCGCACATCCTGGAGGACTATCGCAGGATCATTACCGCCCAGTTCCATGGTAACTCGTTTCAAACTCCCAACTGCGCTCTGTAGCACGAGCTTGCCTGTCGCGGTCGACCCCGTAAAGGCGATCTTCGCTATCTTCGGATGGCTTGTGAGCCACGGACCCCTGCACGTGGCCGTCTCTCACTTCAGCGAACCTCGATAATATCCACCGCTGAGTCATACTCACATGTCGTCATCCCCATTCAGCACAGAAAGCACCCCAGGCGGCAGAACTTGCTGAGCAAGTTCAACAAACTTCAGAGCGCACAAGGGCGTATATGGCGAGGGCTTGACGATGACCGTATTGCCAGCCACAAGCGCTGGGGCGACCTGAAAGACGACACCTGACAGTTGGGAAGCGTACCCGGCAGATCGGTAATGAACACACCTTCCAGATGAGAAGCAGGACCGGGAAGCTACGACACAAGGGTTTAGCACTATTCAGTAACAGAGTCCATAAACCTTACTTCCACGGGATGATCGCTGCCACCTATATGGTACAGGCGGCTAAGTATGGCGAGGGTCTGAAGTCTCAACAGACGAGGTACGCACAACTCCAAGGGGGACGTGACGTGCCACCGCTACTCTCTCTGAGTCGTCTAGCACTGTCTCTTCCGGCAACGACATTGTCGACACCGCATGGCACCACGCTTCTGCCCCAGCGAGCTCCCAGCCTCTGTAGGTAACACGCGGACCCACAGGGTCAAACGACGTGAAGCAAGAGCTAAGATTAGCATCAAAGAGCACTCACGAGTGCGTCTCGATGGGCTTCCCTTGTTCCTTAGTAAGGAGCTCTTTGAAATCCTGCATGAACTGCCGAAGCATCTGGCCGAGGCGCCGCACGGCTGCCTGCCTCTGTTCGACGGGCGTCGCCGCCCATGAGGGGAAGGCGTCTGAGGCAGCGTCCAGAGCAACGTCCAGCTGCTCACGACTGGCGACGGGCACTGAGGCAAGGGCTTGCTTGTTGGCGGGATTGAGGACTGTGCGATATCTGTCGGACGTCGTCTTCTGGCCATTGACGATATGTTGGCTGGCGGCGGGTTACCCGTGAGTTCATGTCAGACGTAGTGGAGACTTACAAATTATCCGTGAAAGATACAGAGCTGAATTTAAATACCTCCTCCTGCTTTGCAGGCGGCGTATCGTTCGGTGGGCCACTGGTGAGAGTCTTGAGGGTGCCGCTCTTTCTGGCCCCCAGAGTTCCGCTTGCTTGTTTCCTGAGAGTTCCGTTCGGGTTCGCGTTCCAGCCAGGTCGCAGAGGACCACTAGACTTGTTCCTTAGCGTACCGCTTGTCTTCGCCTTTATAGTACCATTTGTTTCGGATTTGGGTGAATCGCTTGATTTGGCCGGGAAGGTACCGCTCGTCTTCGCATTCAACGCCCCGCTGGCTTGACGCTTCAGAGTGCCGGTCGTCTTGTTTCTCAGCGACCCACTAGTGGTGCCATTCGAGTGACCGTTCTGTACCCCGTTCGCCTTGTCGTGGCCCTTTGCGTTTGCTTTCCCGGACGCTTCGTGGCCATTCGCGTGGCCGTTGGCTCGGCCGTTCTGGTGCAATAGACCGACTCCATTGCCATTGGCACTGCTAGAACCGTTGGTATGGCCGTTGGTATGGCCATGAAGCCGATGCCCGTTGTACATGGTGGCTGCCTTGATCATGATGGGTGGAAGGAAGTAGGAGGAAATTAAAGAACGCTCTCAGAACTCGACTCCCCCAATTTATGTCGGGCCTGGTCCGCATCTAAGCGATTACTGTGCTTCGTCGCAGGGTCCTCCTCCGAATCCGGCACAAGGATCGCGAAGAGGCACCACATATATGACGAGGTTACATAGACGCGGTTGGCATTGGAGGATGTTACCCGATATCAAGGAACTCGCGTCAGCTGCGCTTCTCGGATTGCAGACTCCGAGATTAGATTGCTCAAACTTGCTGCTTTCATATACACTGTTCCTTGTCCGAGCAATGCTACCCGGATCCTGGGCTAAGGAAGTGAGATTCCCATCTTGCACCTGGGTAGCTCCATGACTGAAGCTTGCAGGCCGACCATAACTCGTCTCTACGTCGAATATGTCGACGTCAGCGTGCTCGTGATGGTCGCGCGCGGCAGTCGGAAAGTCGGAAGCAATTTACTTATGGCGGTTAGTTCGCACACCGAATGGAGGTTGCCGCTGGGGACTCGGCGTTCAGAGCCCAAACAAGTTTGCATTTTTCATTTAGCTCCGTAGTCGGGCTCCAGCTCATGGATCCGCATGCAAGCACGATTCACTGGAATGACTGCGTTTCTAACTCCTTGTCATAGACGAATGGTTTCCTTTGGTGACCTCCGCGGTTCGAGAATCGATCCGCACGCCTGCGCGCTCGTCGTATCTCTGGTGCGAGATTGAGCAAGATTTCATGGACGCAGGAATCTCTAGAGAACCAGACATGAAATGCTTCTGGAAGCTCAGTTGTGTGGCCAAGAAGATTGCTGTCCTCTGCTGCCACCCTACCCCTTTGCTCGTCGGTGCGGCCTGAAACTTATTTGGCATTGCGAATCACAGGAGAGGACAGCAGCCAATCCAGAGGTACCGCGTGCAGAGATCGTATGGCGGCCGTGTGTCGCGTGCTCTTGAGTTCGACCTTAACTGTGGCCATGGCCCAAGGACACCACCCGACCCGGTCTACTCCCACGCGACAGTTGCTGGACTCAGCTTCGGGCTGCTCGCTTACATGTACTAGGGAGAGCCTGGAGTGACGTCTGCCTTTAGCGCATAAGTTGCAATGTAGCCCTTCTATGGCTGGTCGATTGTCGCCACATAACTGTCTTCTGCGCTCTATCGCATTCTGTCACCGAACCTGGAAGCTTGGTTTCTGCTAACTTGCCGTCTTGGCGACCGGAAAGTGCAATAGTATGTTTCGAAGTCGGCTTACCTCCTTCGTGCCCCACTGGTGCAGCTGATCGCCCCCGAACAAGATGCCTGAAAGTGGGCTAGCATCATGCGTTCCCTGGGCCCGTAGCTAAGCGCCACCGTGCCAAAGAAGGCCCAGAACGGCGAATCGGTACCTGTTCTGGACCTCAGACTCTGTTGTATGTTATGATTCCTAATTGGTCCGCGAACCTCCCGGTAGGTTCTCAGACCAGTCAGGAAGAATGACTGCACGATACCACGGTGCAACTACAACTATATTGGATATCGACCCGATCGCGAAGGCCACCCGTCACTCCGATGAACTCGTTTTCACTGTTGTTTTCAAGGCTGACGTTTTTAACGTCGTCTTCGCCGGAGACGTCTTGACTGGTGTCTTCCCCGGTGCAGATTTCTGCTTGCTCAGAGGCAGCGAGAACGCTCTCTTCCTGAGGGTCTCCCATACACGTTCCCAGATGGATCTGGGGCGTGGGGCTGTCTTTCCGCTGGATGGGGCGGGACACGTATTGAAAAGGTCCGGGAAACCTGATGCGGCAATGAGAGCAAACCATGCAATATTCTGCGCATTGGAAGCCTTCTGAGCAGGAGATAACACCTGAGTACATCTAGAGGATAGGATCGGACAGTGCTACGGAAGATCGGACAACTGGAGGAACATACTGCCTCAAATTATACATCCGGACCTCTTTCTTCGTCCTAGGGTCGACGGCTTTCAGGTCACGCAGCCTGGCGCCTACAGAGTGCATGGCTTAGTGTTCAAACTCGACCGCACAGTTGAACATGCTTACCGCCTACTATAGGAATAGAATGTTGCACCTCGTGAACGAGCGTCATACCTGAACGGCCATCATCAATAAATGGTAAAACAGGCCTATGAGCTCTCACACCTTGCACGGATCCAAGAGCACCCATAACCTTCGGGTCTGGGCTGTTAAGCGCTGCTTTCGCAGCAGCCAGACTCGAGGCCGCGAAATATTGCGGGCGGAGAATAATGAGGTTCGCATCCAACTGGATAGGGTCGGTTGGTGATACGGTGGTAACGCCCTTATTACGCGTACTGATAGAGGTTATTGATCATAGGAAGCGCAGGGGTTGCTGCCAATGACAAGACGCACCTTGCGACTGCGGGCTGTTTCGAGTCCGGCTGCACTTTTTGCGGCCCACATATAAAGGTGACATCCGTATCCGGGACACCGTTCATGGTAGTGATGAGCGCAGGCGCCTGACTGAACTTTCCGGATAGTGGTTGCACCTGCTTGGACAGGACGTCGGCCGGAGCCGCAGCTGGATCACGATTTCAGAGAGTCGGTCAGTTGATATTGGGATGCCGCTTACTGCCAAGGAATTGCGAGTACATGAACTTGGGGTCTTTCGTTACTTGAGGGTTAGAAAGGGCTGTGATGGCAGCTTGAGTCATGGACAGAGCATCATTGACGCCGTTGTTGATGGCAGTGACTTGGTCCGGCGTGCAGCCAAACTGGGACTCGAATGAATTAGGATCGGCATTCGAACCAGTCGGCTTCGTAAGAATGTTGAGCCCAGTCGCAGCTCTTCTGTAGGTAGGTGCAGAAAATACGGGAAGGACCGTGGCGAATAAAAGACCGAGCAGTAACTGCATTCTCAGGAAAATACGAAGAAAAATTCCGACCGGCGGAGGAGAGGAGGTGAAGTAGATTAGGATGGTCCGGGCCACGGAGAGTCATTGCATCTGGGAGGCCGCCTTTAAATCTCGCACTCCAGGTATCTGGGAATAAGCATCACTCATGACAGGTTCGGGTCAGCGACATGTGTTTCAGGAATTGTATGTGCATCATCCCTCCGTACTGGACTCGAGTGATAGCCACGGACGTGATATGATTGACTCGAAGCCTCCAATGGAGGTTTTCAAGAGCTAAACCCATGGACACAAAGCCCCGACAGGCCGATGAGTAAGGCTCACGGCATATCCGCTCAGAAAAATATCGCTGCTTGGAAGTCGAACCCTCTCTGAGGGCCCTGGAAAATAGCGAGGCCCAAAATTGTCTGTTTGAGACAACCCGATCAGCTGCCCTTTGCTCCATCAGCGCTCAGCGATTGCGCCGTACCTTTACGACGGCCTCGACTGTCAACAGCCCAATGGCATGGGGATTATACCGGAAGCCACATTCGACGGCGTACTCGCGGATTTGTGTCATGGTTTCATCCGATGAACATGATCAACATTCATTTTTGTAACTTGCTATGGCCTACGCCCCGGCATGCAGGCCCATCGCAACATTCTGAAACGTTGATATAAATAAGCATCATAGCAAACCTGATCCATGATGCCAACTACTTGTGGAATCTCGCTATAAATGAACTCACCGCAAAACCGCAGGCTCCTGCTTCGATCATTGAAAGCCATTCAGCTTCACCTGTGTACGACTCGGATTGCTGGTAGGTCTTCTAGGTGGCTTCCCGGCTTGACCCGCCGAATTAACTTCCACGCACCTCGGTGTAGTCGCCGATGGCCCTTATAAGCATAGATTCTTTACAATCCGCACAGACGTTGGCTCGCACAGGACTTCCTTACCCGCCAGAGGGACTTATCGTCCATATCTCCAACGAAGAGCCAGTATTGGCGGACATTGAAGCCTCGTTCCGGGAAGTACGCACTTCGCAAGCGGTGCTGGGTCCCGCACTGCGGCTGTCTGAAGCTCTTACGCTGCACCAGACGCCCTTGAATGAATACTTGCATGATTTATCCGAGGCGCTTCAAAGCATCCTCGAGAGATGCAGGAGCTCCCTAACGCACTTCGAACATATCCTTCCTGACTTCCCTTTGCCGGTTCACTGTCTCCATGCACTCAATTCGGCCGAACTTGACAACCTGCGGTCGATCTCCGTGCAGTGGTCCGTAACAGCTCGAAGAGACCACGAGGGGAAAGGCTATCCTCTGATTACCGAAGAACAACGAAGCAATACCATGGCCGACTTCTTCTCAGCTTTACACGCGATTGTGGAGCGTTACTCGGAGATGCTCGAAATTTTGAGAATATCCATGCCATCCATGGGCTATCCGTTATTTAATTCACTTCAAACTTCCATTCAGAGCGATTTCTGCAACCCATCATTGGCGCCGCGACTCCGCGTGCTCGACCTTACCCATACAGCGCCTGGATTAGAACAACTGCTCGATATCTTGGCCGCCAGGGCAACCGCCCTGGAACACATCATTGTAGACCAAGGGGCAGATTTCAGTGGGAGCGTGGACTGTGAAGATTCAGACGAAGCAGACGAGGAGCCCAACGGCTGGTATCTCGTGGGCAGGCATCTAGCACTCCTTCGATCCAAGCACGGAGATGGATACGCCCTGCGCTCGCTATGCGCGTCAATGACTGAGAAGACGGGACACCTTGCGCTTTTCCCGTCCCGGCTGACCCGAGATGAGCTCAGAGAGAAACTGAGCTCAGGAGCTGCAGGTTCGCTTGCGCAGGGTGCGACGGATGAAGCCATGAAATGGGTCCAGGAGACCTTGGTCGTGTGCGTGGCGTGGCCGCACTTGGCTGCGGTAGGGAATGTTGACGAGGACGCGAAGTTACATGCTGAAGGATGCGGGCACACCAGTGGATGGGGAACTCTGCAGCCTTCCGCTGTCTGGTCGCCTGAGCTCCGTGAATTTCAGCTTCTCCGCAATCCCCAAGTATTGTGACATGTATATGCAATTCCTGTTGATAGGATGGTTTAGTATATAATGATCAGAAGAAGCAATAATATTCTCCACCGTTGATCTGCTATCTGGTCGCCTGACCTTTGGAGAAGTCCAAAGACTACAAAGTCTTTGCCATGTAATATACGCTCGGGCGCGGGTTCGGATGCACTAGGACAATCCTGTATATTCACGCCTCTCAGGTCGTTTGCGCCTTTCCATTGCTAGTATTAGCTGATTAAAAATGTTAAGTTTGCGGCAGAGTAGAAAGCTGAGGACCGAAATGGGCGGGTGACGATCTCTTGAACACAGTCCCGACCATCGTGGCTGCAATGTCTCCAAAAGATCAAGAAAGCACGATAGCTGCCAGCGACCAGTCACCACCGTGCCTTACTTTGCCCGTAACGATCGATGAGGAGCTAGGGACCCTGAGGTAGTGGGCCCTCATCGCGGTGTCGGCCAGACAGAAGGACAACCACGACTTCGACGAAGTAAGGAGTTCGGATACCGAACTAGGAGAACAAGTCTCGATGTCCTACCCCCAAGTCCATCCACAGTCCATCGGCGATTCCTGCCTCCGAGTGATCAAGGTTCTTCCAAGGCAGTGACGTTCTTCTGATCATTCGATACCCAGGAAGCTTTGTCGCCACTAAGGCCCAGCCCTGAGTGTGATGCATCGCCATCCCGATGCTCGATAGCCTTTGCCTGTCGGTCCCTCAGACTGGAAATTGCCTGATGATACTTGGAAAGCAAACTACTAGATGAAGCGTTAGCAGGAAGCCCTTCGGATCAGAGCCAAAGCAGGCCCTCGGGCCCTCGGCCACATGGACAAGCACGTCAAAAGACGAGTATTTACTGCGTCTTGCCAGACGCTGACGGCGAGAAGCGCAAGCGGAGTTAGCAGTTCCATACCTCGTCGGAACCGCACCACGATCGAGAACACGAGAAGATGTCGAAGACAGGTACTCAACGTGATCGGGGTTCAGGAATCACTCACTCGCGAGTATGGCGAAAAGAGACGCCGCCTTCTTTCATCAAGGGTATCGGTGAGAACCAGAGCCCCGGCCATTGTCACGCAGTACCGTTGCCGAGCAGGACCAGGTCGACTTTGAGCGTCGCGAGTTCGGATTGTGGCGTTGGGGTCTCTGTGGCGTGGATCTGTGACCTGTAGTCACATTTCCAGTAGCTAGACGTCTACCATATATAGTGTGACTACCGCCATACTTGGGTGGTACTGAAGGCAACTTCGAGGCCCAAGCAGGAAGCATACCGTTGCCGAGCAGGACCAGGTCGACTTTAGGAAATCGAGCACAGCAATGCGGGCTTGCGATCGGGGTCCTGGCACCGCGTGATGGAAAAGAGTGACATCCACCTCTAAATATCGAGTTCCTCCTGTGCTAATGCTTGTTGACTTCTATGTGCTCTCTAAGTTCACTTCTATTAGGTCTGAGAGTATGGAGAGAGCCTATATACATAGTCTGGTACAGTATATGTGTAATTAGCAGCCTTCTCTGTATGAATTATGCAATACTATATATTACCAAGGTCTGCCTATGGTATAAGTGACAACTCTGCTTCATTGTTGAAGATCTAGCGATACCATGTAGTCCGGTTCATAGTTTGTATACACTCGGCATGGAATTGTAGGAGTGGTGGTGTTTCAGGATTGATGTGACTCTCTAACACGCCTCCCGACTCGGAAGGTAACAAGGTACATTGGTGAAGTACCCTGTGCCTCAAAGGCTCCAACAAGAATTCCAGTGGAGGAAAGTGCTATTTGAAGCAATGTATTGCACTTTATAGTAGGTTGAATAGCTAACAACAGTGGACTATATGTTGGTATCAGAAGCCAGCCAGTGAATTAAGTACATGTCCTAGGCTACTACTAAATCTGAGTGTGACCAGTCTCATCTCCTGGCAACTTGTATCATCAATGTAGAGAAACATTGAACATGTCACCATTGAAGCTGCTACTTAGTTGAAGCTTCAATATGGCTTGAATGAACAATGCTTCCGAAGTTAACTTCAGTACCACCCGAGTATGGCGGTGGTCACACTATATATGGTAGACGTCTAGCTACTGGAAATGTGACTACAGGTCACAGATCCACGCCACAGAGACCCCAACGCCACAATCCGAACTCGCGACGCTCAAAGTCGACCTGGTCCTGCTCGGCAACGGTAGAAGCATTGTTCATTCAAGCCGTATTGAAGCTTCAACTAAGTAGCAGCTTCAATGGTGACATGTTCAATGTTTCTCTACATTGATGATAATGATACAAGTTGCCAGGAGATGAGACTGGTCACACTCAGATTTAGTAGTAGCCTAGGACATGTACTTAATTCACTGGCCAGTTTCTGATACCAACATATAGTCCACTGTCGTTAGCTATCCAACCTACTATAAAGTGCAATACATTGCTTCAAATAGCACTTTCCTCCACTGGAATTCTTGTTGGAGCCTTTGAGGCACAGGGTACTTCACCAATGTACCTTGTTACCTTCCGACTCGGGATGCGTGTTAGAGAGTCACATCAATCCTGAAACACCACCACTCCTACAATTCCATGCCGAGTGTATACAAGCTATGACCGGACTACATGGTATTTCTAGATCTTCAACAACGAAGCAGAGTTGTCACTAGTACTTATACCATAGGCAGACCTTGGTAATATATAGTATTGCATAATTCATACAGAGAAGGGTGCTAATTACACATATACTGTACCAGACTATGTATATAGGCTCTCTCCATACTCTCTGACCTAATATAAGTGTACTTAGAGAGCTCATAGAAGTCAACAAG
>NW_006920418.1:155628-260391 GCF_000344685.1 Gloeophyllum trabeum ATCC 11539 | reverse complement strand
GCTCGGCACGGTAGAGCATTGTTCATTCAAGCCGTATTGAAGCTTCAACTAAGTAGCAGCTTCAATGGTGACATGTTCAATGTTTCTCTACATTGATGATAATGATACAAGTTGCCAGGAGATGAGACTGGTCACACTCAGATTTAGTAGTAGCCTAGGACATGTACTTAATTCACTGGCCAGTTTCTGATACCAACATATAGTCCACTGTCGTTAGCTATCCAACCTACTATAAAGTGCAATACATTGCTTCAAATAGCACTTTCCTCCACTGGAATTCTTGTTGGAGCCTTTGAGGCACAGGGTACTTCACCAATGTACCTTGTTACCTTCCGACTCGGGATGCGTGTTAGAGAGTCACATCAATCCTGAAACACCACCACTCCTACAATTCCATGCCGAGTGTATACAAGCTATGACCGGACTACATGGTATTTCTAGATCTTCAACAACGAAGCAGAGTTGTCACTAGTACTTATACCATAGGCAGACCTTGGTAATATATAGTATTGCATAATTCATACAGAGAAGGGTGCTAATTACACATATACTGTACCAGACTATGTATATAGGCTCTCTCCATACTCTCTGACCTAATATAAGTGTACTTAGAGAGCTCATAGAAGTCAACAAGCATTAGCACAGGAGGAACTCGATATTTAGAGGTGGATGTCACTCTCTTCCATCACGCGGTGCCAGGACCCCGAGTGCAAGCCCGCATTGCTGTGCTCGATTTCCTGAAGTCGACCTGGTCCTGCTCGGCAACGGTACACGCAGTCTCCATTTCGCAGGAAGAGGTCATCGCTGAAGCAGCGTGAAGAGTAAGCTCCCCGGTGTCGGGTCTCTGGGAAACACTAGACATACATTTGGATGCAGCGTGATGGTAGAATACGACCACAAAGTTTAGAGTACATGGGCAACATGCGGAAGATCTATGTAAGGCATTGCTTGAGAGCTGCCACATGGGTATCGTGACGCTTCCGTATATCCGAGCGCGTAAGAGACGGGCGAAGCTCAGCCTCATGCTTCAATCACAACGTCAGCGAGCAGGATTCAGAGCAATTAACTCCACCTTACCTGCAGTAATTTGTCTGCCTGCCACATCCGCGTGGGGAGACTTTCAAGCGAGACATACACAGCAGGTATAGACTCGCAACGCAATAGTTCTTGCTCACTGCTGCGAAGAATTGCCAACGCAATGCGGAACAAAACGTCTATACCATCCACGAGAAATACGTCCCAGACGCGGAAGAGGGTCTGCGAGTTAAGTTCAGTACCGTAAAGCACCCCACTAATTTCCCGCGTACCTCAACTGGTAAGCAGTCCGTGAAGAGGGAAAGGAACCATGAGAAACATATGGCCGGTAAGTCTACACCGAGTTGGTTCAAGTGAGCATGTAGTTTCGGCATGAATTCTTGCACGTAATCCATTAGCACCAACGGACATGCCCGAGAAGGTAGCAGCGATGGCGAGAAAAATTCCTCCGGAAGGATACGCTCGACGATGGCCGCGAGGACCCAGAACGCTTCCTCTTCATCGGCATGGACTAGCAAAAGGGTCGATGTAATGAGGTTCATTCCTTGGCAGTAGCCGACAGCTGGGTTACGTCTTGATCGCGCAGGTAAGCAGGTAGGATAACGGAGGGTACTCTGATTACAACGGCGACTCACCGACTATAGGCCGTTAATACCCTTCGTAATTTGTCGACACCAGTGCCATCACCGCCGAAGAAAATATTGAGCGGCATAGTGCGTCCAACGTCTTTTTCGATCTCTATGGATACCCCGCTGCCTCCATCGGGTTCGGACAATAAATCCCGGAAAAGCCCAGGTTCCATCATTTCCAATGCTCCGCTGCATTCAAACCACACCTTCGATCGGTATACGAGAGGAATACCGGAGCGAACAAGACGATCGAATTCCCTCCTCTCGTCGCGACTCGACGATAATCCCAGCTGCGCAAAACCAATCAAACCTTCGGAATGTGATAGCTCCTCTTCTTCCACAGAGCTCCCGAGACCTAAGACGGCCGCTGCTCCAGCAGAAGTCGAAGCAACGGATGTGGTAGTACCCTTCGAAGCCCTTGCTTTGCGTCGTTTATTGACAAAGGCGTCCCACTCTTTCCGACGCGCTGTCTGGTGCTGATCATGGATCTCTGTCAACTGTGCCAGCAGTCTCCGGATGGTATTCGCGCAGACGTGCCGTGGTGTACCATCTTCAATGGACAGAATAGAGGTAACCGATCGGAGGGTCTGCACGGTGGAGACAGGGTTAGGGGTCAGAGTGGACGACCGCGGGCGGCCTTTCGAAGATGCCGGAGACGTCGCGCGCGACTTGCGAGAATGTGTGGACCTAGAGTCATCCCCTGAAGTAAATATGGTTGAACGCGTGCTAACCGTACTGGTCCAGTCCATCAAATCACCGCCGCTGCAATCACACCGTTCCCTCACAACTTCAATATGGTCCTTAGGAGCGTCTTCATCTTCGTCAGACCAGTTGCCGTCCTCAAATCGATCTGCGATTTTTATGCCAGTGAGACAAGCGGGAGCCGTATTGCCACACTCCTTGGCACGAAGAAGAAGCAAAAAGTCGTACTGCGACACGTCGTACATGAAGCCATACCGATCTGTCAGTGGTTCCTGATTTTCTTCGTCGTGATACACAGAGAACCTTTGCGCGGCGTTTGGCAGAGGAATAGACGGGCGGAAATCGCGTGACGCAAGCGATGTATACGTTCGTGATAGGTACTGTGTGGGCGGTTTGGCATTCACGGGAATGATAGCATCAAGTGGCACAGACCCAGGCTTGCTGCCACTGGCAGGAGCACCTCCAACAGACGCTTGTTGTGCTGCGGTTGATGTTTCGGTCACGACGCCGGCACTCTTCTGTATCGCATCGACCATGGTCGAGAGCCTCTTCTGTTGCTGCGAGAAGAACGTACCGAAAATAGGGGAAGACAGGGCGGATGGGATACCAATAGAAGGTTTCCGCGCTCTATGTCTAGAAATCGCAGCGTCTCCTTTGCTGACCGCGACACGGCTCAGAACCTCTGCAGGGTCAATTCCAGGCTTAGAAAGAGTCGGCTGGGGCTGAGGAAGGGCTTCGCCGTCCAACTTCTTCTTCTCTTTCTTCTCCTTAGGCTTCTCTCGGAATATCAAGCCTTGTTCCCGGGCGTTACGCACTAGCTCCATGGCCAGCTCTGATATGAGCGGGCCAGTCTCGCGCCCATGGTCGACCAAGATGCTGCCCGGATCAGAGGTCATCACGCGAGTCGCGTGAACGATTGCTCGTAAAGATGATCCCTGCACGAGTGAATCCTGCTGCACTTGAGCGGATGAGGCCGAGCTAGCGGGACCTGATTTGAAGACGTCGCCACCGGACGGTATCGCCGGCAGCGTCGACGGCGTCGGCAGAGGTGTGCTTGAAGTTGAGACGGATATCGATACCCGGTCATCTGACGAGCCTGGCTCGGCGAACGTGTTCACATCCGTTACAGATAAGTTACGTCGCAGCTTTCTGTTAGACGCAGAGGCAGGGTTGAGAATGGAAAATCCAAGAGTGCCAAACACGCTCCTTGCAGCTTTCCGCCTGTTTGACTTGTGAGGAGGCTGCTCAGACGCAGGGGAAGACACCGCGCTCTCTGGTTGTTCAGCCTGGGTTTCCTTGTCCTGGCTACTGCGCTGTTCGTCCAGAGATGACACCCCCGGACTGCGACTCCGGGTCTTGCCCTTGACCCACCATGTGCCCATCCATTCGCCGATCCCAGCCTTCTCGGACTTGGTCGATGCGACGTCGGTAGCTTCATCCGGGGTAGCGTCCGATGTATGGTCGGCCAGGTGCTGGGCTTCGCTGAGGGTGCTCTCGGCGTAGTGCGTCTCGATGACAGCACCGTAGTCCGTGGTTACGGAGGTAGCGATGGTGGCAGCATCCTCGTCCACAGTGGACATTGTAGGGACGGTGATGGATTGTGGCATGCTCGAAGGGCGGCCAACTTCATCCGAGATAGCCTCCGACAAGGAGTCTTTCAGGGACTATATCCGCCGTCAGCTGCGGGCAAGTCGTGGAGAAGCCAAACATACTATGTAACTGTGTTTATTGGGGATACTCTTGTCCTTGCCTTCTTCTTTCGCTTCGTCCGAGAACAAAGTCTCCAGGACGCGCCTTGCAATGTCCTGCTCTGAGGGCTCAAGCTTCTTCAGGAGGTCCTCTGCTTTGTTGCGACGTATTTCCTCCTTCTCTCGGAGTTTATTGCGACTCTCTTCTAGTTCTATTCTTGCCTTGGTGAGGTTATGAACCGCGGACGAGAGGACCCGGATTACTGGGTGATACATATTATTGCCACCGTCAGCAGACGGCTGGGCGGCCTTCAGACTGGACACAGCCGACTGTATAGCTTCATCTGAGTATTCATGCCATTGTGTAGATAGGACATGCGAGGTCGCGACGGGGCCCAGCTCCGACGGAACCAACGACTCTGCTCTCCTGCGAGGGGTAAGTGGTAGTGACGCAGGGGAGTCTTTTGAGGACCCAACTATGAAAAGAGGTGCCGGTCTATCCCACAGCACCGTCGGTTCGCGTCCGTCGTCTTTCCCTATCTCCGCCTTACCGTAGCCCCGTACACTGCCGTCCCAGTTCGCGCCAGAGGTCCCAGTTCGGAGCGCACCTTTCTCCTGGCTCGCTCTCTCTGCGAAGTAGCTTGTGGCCGCTCTGGCGTGCCCCGAGTGCTGGCTGCCTCGTGTTCTGCGACCGCTGCGAGACGCGCCTTCGTCAGGCGAAAGGGGGTGTAAATGAACGGGAGTCGTCGCAGGGCCAGGGGATGGGCTGGAATTCATTGCTGCCGGTCTTTTGCAACACGTCCGACGTGCATCTGGGCGTCGTGTACATCGTTTCAAGTAACGAGGGACTGCAGCGGATTATGTGAGGGGGATAATTCTCACAGTAAGCAAATAATTTCCACGCGTAGCTCATACTAGTCCGTGCCCATTGTCGTGGATCCCTAAGATAGACTTGGGTAATTCTACTGCTTCCACCATTCTACCTGCTTGGGTATCAAGATCCGGGCCAGCGGCAAGCCGCAGGGAGACGGAGTATATCCCTTTACAATTAGTGAATCCATCTGAAGAGGAGGCGGCGTTCGACGTTGCGGCGTTTGCTATGAAATTCAGGTATTTCAGTCGATTTCGTGATGGAAATGGCCGATGTAAGAGACTCTTTACAGTTCTTCGCTCAAGTTTAACGCCGTTGCGGAGTGGTGGGACGAGTACATTGCGTGAGTCGGGCAGCTTGTGGATGTATCTTTGGCTTATCCCGGCGTTCCAGCTATGATTCCCTGAAGAAGGCTATATACCAGTTGGAGAAGCAGCAGACGGGAGTGGATCACCCATATACCGACTTAGAATCGAATGAGCGGACTTCGCTCATTGATCGCGCAGACAGTTCGGCGACAGATGCGCTCTTTATACCTCTCCTCGACCATGAGTTGAAGAAGATCATGCTATTTTACGAGGCGAAGGAGGCAGAAGTGCTGAAGGAACTCGCTGGCTTGGAGGAACTCGTCAGAGAGCAGGATGAATCGGAACCCGTTGCGGACGAGCATTACATGCACGATATTGACGAAGACGATGAGGATGACGACGACGACGACGACGATGAGAGCCCCGTACGGAGCCGAACGCGAGCACAGTCTCCCCCCGGCATCGGACGTCAGCCCAGTGTCGGGACAAGCTCGAGAGGTAAGTACATGCTTCCGCAGCGATGCTCTACGCGTATCCACCCTGAACGTCAGGCGGCCATCGGAAGACGGAGCGCCACCGTCGCTATAGCACGACGTCCAGCGATGACTTTGCAGATCTTGAGGCTAGTATAGCGTCTCTGCGTCAGAATGCCCATGGACATTCTTCAAGAGAGGACGGAGCGTCCATGTCCCCTGTCGGCCGTGCACGGAGACTCGTGACAAAGTTGAAAGACAGCATAACCTCGACCACAGGCTTCCCCGAGTCCGTATGGACGTCCAGGAGTAATTATGCTATGGATGTACGGCTCCTGTTTAAGCGACGAATAACGACGCTCTATGTGTCTGTTACGTCCCTAAAGTCGTACGTTGAGGTCAACTATTCGGGGTTTCGGAAGATCTTGAAGAAGTGCGTCGCTACGGGCTATGTCATTCTCTCCGCATATTTACGATAGCGCTGATAGGTACGACAAGGTCACGGAAAGCGAGGTTTGTGTATTGAAATCCGTTCCTCAGGTCCTATAATACTTACGGAGGGACATAGCTGAAAGATCAGTACCTCCGCGAAGTTGTGGAACAGACCCCACCGTTCACACAACAATCGAAGGACACGCTCAACGACGCCATAACGCGACTTGTCAACTTATATGCAAAATGCGTCACGCAAGGCGACCTGCGCGCAGCGCAGCGGCAACTCAGGCTCTACCAAAGAGAGCACGTTGCCTGGGAACGTGATACGGTCTGGAAGCAAATGATAGGCCGCGCACGGAGGGGCAGAGGAGGGATTGACAGCGGGGACGAGTTCCCAGGAGCTCCAGTTCTGGAGCATGAGCCAGAGAAGGGATTGCTCTCTTTGCCCACTCCTGTTGGCCGGATCAAGATCACGAAGAAGATACTTTCGTTGCTCATTGCTGTAGCTGTGTTCATCACCCTTCTGGACGTGCGGACTGTAGAGGGAGTCCCGGCTAACCGTTGCTTCGCGATCCTGATATTTGCCACAATCATGTGGGCTACTGAGGTATGTGTGCCTCCCCTGAACTTAGACCCGACTTACGGTGAATCCAGGCCATCCCGCTTTTTGTGACGTCCATCTTGGTACCTCTGCTCATGGCTTGTCTGCGAGTTATTCGGTCCCCAGACGGAGACATGCTCCCAGTTCCCGAAGCAACAAAGTAGGTAATATCATTGCGTCGAGAGTGTGTTATACTCAACCCAGCGTAGATACATCTTCTCGGTGATGTTCTCACCGACGATAATGCTTCTCATCGGGGGCTTCACCATTGCGTCTGCCATCAGCAAGACGAGTATTGATCGCTTGCTGATTACTCGTGTCCTGAGTCTTGCTGGCACGAAACCCAACATCGTCCTGTTGGCCTTCATGGGAGTTTCTTGCTTCGCTAGTATGTGGATCAGGTAGGCTATTAATCTGGAGGTTTAATGGACTCGACTGAGGGTCATATGATCGTAGTAATGTTGCGGCGCCTACGCTGTGTTTCACTCTTATACGGGTCAGTAGGATATAGCCAATACTCTCCATGCGCTAACGGTCATGCAGCCCATACTCAGAACTTTACCTCCGAGGTCGACCTTTGCGCCCTGTCTAATCGTATGTCAGTCCCTTCATCGACTATCGTCCGTCACTTCATATTATTCCTGCAGCTCGCTATTGCATTAGCGGCCAATATCGGGGGCCAGAGTTCACCCATCTCCTCACCGCAGAACCTTATCGCTCTCGACAACATGGATCCCAAACTAGATTGGGCGCGCTGGTTCGCAGTAGCCATTCCAGTCTCGGCAATATCTATCCTGCTGATCTGGTTGCTCCTCATTGTGAGCTACAGACCGGCGCGCTCACCGGATGGAGAAGGCGACATAGAGATCAAACCCATAAAGGCTGCGAAGGATAGTTTCACTGTCAAGCAGTACTGGGTCGTATTCGTCTGTTTGGTGACTATCGGTTTGTGGTGTATTGAGCACGAATTGGAGTGGCTTGTTGGGGATATGGGGATCGTTGCTATCATCCCGATCGTAGCCTTTTTTGCGACTGGAGTACTCAAGAAGGCGAGTTCCTTGCGATGCTCACAAGAGTCCTTTGTGACTGATCGTTGCCGTCTCCTCCATCCAGGATGATTTTGAACAGTTTCTGTGGACGGTCGTATTCTTGGCCATGGGCGGTATAGCTCTAGGCAAAGGCGTTACCTCGAGCGGTCTACTGGAGAATATGGACGATGTTATCCGGAAACTAGTTGAAGGTCTTTCGCTATATAGCGTAGTGATTGTCCTTTCAATCGTTGTTCTTGTGCGTCCTTCCATGTCTGCTTTACCCGGGATCTTACGTCACCTCCTCAGGTCGTGTCGACATTCATTAGTCACACGATTGCAAGCGTCTTATTATGCCCTATTGCCAAAGAGGTCGGGTCACATCTCCCAGGGGACCAATCGAATTTACTAGTCTTCATCACTGGCCTAATATGTTCGACGGGAATGGGCATGCCCGTTTCAGGATTTCCGAATCAGACTGCGTACGTTGTTAGGAAAACCTGGGCATCTGCGAAATACTGATGAGCGTGCATCCAGAGCGACCCAGGAGGACGAGGTCGGGCAACTCTATCTGTCTAATATCGATTTCTTGAAGAATGGAGTCCCCGCTAGCATCATCGCGGCTCTAGTATGTGTTGAATTGATTCCTAATCTCTGCTGCATCTGACATAACGATCGGGAACAGGTTGTAGCCACCATTGGCTTTTTACTAATGAAACTTGTAGGGTGAGATCATATGTCCCTCGTCACGAAGTAGACGTACTGACACACTCTATAGCATCTGATACCCCTCATCTAACCTAGATACGGAATACATCGTACGATCCGTTTCGCGCTAGTCTTGTGTTTATGTGTCCCAGATCCTGTTGCTGCGTGATGGCAGAGTTAGCGAAGCTAGGTTTGGTCACGGAACCTGCGCTCCGAACTGCTCACTCTGCGCATGATCCTGTGATCCAGTTAGGTTCCCATGCCAGTACGGACGACTGCTTTCAGAACCTTGTGCGCGTCGTCCAATCCGAGCTTATGTTGTAGTGAGACCCTCATGTTCGGCGAATCGTTAACATCCTCCTCAACCCGCAGTTGCCATGTACACCCCTTGCTATCACGACCGAGATCGCGTAGCATATTGTCGTGGCAGTCAAGAGAAAGTTATCACCGTTGAGGAGCATACTATAGACGTACTGTACGTTTACATTTCACACCCAGAACAGTTACAGTGGATGTTTGAGAATACAAGGCCGTTGACTCGTTCACGACCCTATGTGAAGTTCTTCGCTGGCGGCGGTACAAAGATGATATCTTCCTCGTTGGGCCAGTGCTGTCGCTTCGTGTCTGGCACAGGGTTGGGAGGCTCAGCACAAGGGATTGTCTCGAAGAGATTTGCCGAAACCGCGTGTCCAAGGTGCTGTATCTCCACCCTATCCTGTTTTTCCACCCAAAAAGCAAGGGTATAGTGCGCCCCCTGGGCCGGTCTTGCGCCGACGTTGGTACCACTCTGTATTTCGAGCTGCGTGTCAAGTAAACCAGCAAGGGCACGTTGATATCAACATATACCTTTGAAATGGGCCCGCGAAGGACCCTACATGGTGTGCCTCGAGGGATATGCTTATTATACCCGTTGATGCTAACACACACAGTATCGCTCCGAGTGAAAACCTGACATATTAAAGTCGGTCAAGTACGTAGCCATTTATTAGACCATGATTCCAACTGAACTTACAATGGAATCTCCCGGAAGTGGTGTCTCTGATGGCCTTCCCCTCCTACTGTCAGTCGTTAGGCAGTCATGCGGAATGGGCGTATTGGGAGGTTTTCCCGCTACGACAGGTTCGTGACGCAGCACCAGCACTTTCCATCCGATGAAGTAGAGGCTGTCGTCTATGGTGCTCTTGTTGGCATAGTCCTGCGTGATATTCCAATGACACGGATACCCAATAAAATTGCATACTGAATAGGCCTCACCCCATCGTCCGGGACCGGAACACATTTGATGACTTTGACAACTGAACCGGCCGTTGGCAAGTTCGGGATGTTGTATTTCACGCGAACCCAAGTATCAGGCTGAAGAATTATCGAATCAAATCAAGTCCGACCTGCGACAAGATGAAAACCTCACTAGTGACGCTTTGCTGGGAGGTGCATCGTTTAACGGTATGGGCTGTTGGGAGATGACCGTAGGTAAGTTGTAGGTTTGTGTCGACATTGTGGGCTGAGGTGGGACCAGGTACTTAGTATCGCGAGACACCTGAAGAAACTTGGAATCCGGTGGGTGGCCTTATATCCATGGGAGAATTAAGGTTACCTGTCAAGATACTCAGCTGGTCGCCGCTCGATTTAATCAGCGATACCGAAGGTGGACAATAATATCGAAAGATGACATTGGAAACTAGGTCTCACTGGCGCGCATGCAGATAGCATACCCGACTGGGTCTTACAGTGTATTTTTGGCCCGTCGAGCAAGCCACTATGGATGCGGGAATGTAGTCTGGTCTCATCTATACCCACACGATCGAGTTGCACGCCCCACGTTCTCGTAGATTTTACACTCACTAAGTACTAGAATGACTCCTCAGGCTCCAGGTCGATTCCGGACCTGATGGTACTTCTCGGGAACGGAAATCTTCCAAACCTTATAGCATGATCGGATCCAGTTAGACATGCCAGGGAAAATATAAGGCGACCTGTAAGCATCAACGTAATTTGGGTTAATCCTTAAGGAGCGTGGAAGGCTAGGAGTTAGCATCGGCAAGTCCTTCTCAGCCTCAATACACCCAAACGGGCGATGCCAAAGATCTCCCGTTGTAGTAATTCTATAAGGTCAGGGACCGACATTCTGAAGTCTCTCAAGACTCACCAGGCGGGCATTACAAGACAGTATTCTAGGTGAGGTAGGGCGGTTATACCATTACCCGTCAAGATCCTTATCACGTGATCAGTTCGACTTGCGCTGGCTCAAGTTGAAGTTCTCCACCAGCGTTGTGGCGTATTGTTCTGCGGTAAGAGGATAGAAAATCAACTGCAACGCTATCTCCCCGGCAGTGTCCGAAATGTCACCCCCAGCCGCACAAGAGACTTGCCCTTCGGTCAGTTCCTTCTAGCTCGACGGCGGGGCTCAGCTCACCAAACAGTAGCTCGGGGCGAAGTCAGTTTTGCAGATCAGACTGGGTTACGAGCCTAACTGGAATTACTCTGCATTCTGGGAACATTCCCGCCCGTGGCTCGTTTCTCGTGGATACAAGCTTTACCAGTTAGAAATGCCGACTTCTAATCCTGAAGCATGGCTGCCTTCAGGAGTGTACAGTTCTGCATCCCTACCGTATGTAGATCACCACTGGCCAACGAAAGTGTTGCCCGATTCGTCACGGATGGAGATGATAATTACGGTTGGTCTGGTCAAAGCAGGTTTATTTCAAGGTTCGGTAACTCACTGAGTCTGTTAGACAACATTGATCTGCAGTGGTCAGGACTCACAACAACGGGAAATTATTGTCAAATTGACAGATAGGGGTACTGAGGAGTATGCAATATACAAATATCTCTGGCGGATTCCTGAACTACATGACCCTGCAACTTTCCCCGGAGTCCTACCTCCCGTGGATATTCTTGACAGTCCTGATGGATTTGCCTACGTCGTTTTCCCCCGGTATGCATCATGCTGATACTGGGAACCATCTTTGACCGCTTTTACAGGTGGAACGATCAGCCATTCAGCCCGGAAGTCAAGACTGCCGCGGAAGTTATGTATTGCATACGATCTCTCCTCCAAGTAAGTCGTATTTGCCCCCGGAAAAATTTCTGACGCGATTGGGAGGGAGAAGGGCCTAACGTCCCTTCACCAACATCGTATTGCTCATCGTGTGAGTTAGCTTCTGTATGGTTCCCCCGCAGTATTGATGGTACTGCAGGACATCTCCGACGACAACTTTTTGCTAGACTACCCATTGAATGCCGAATGGACATCGAGTACTGCCACGCGAAAGAGGCGGCACCGAGCCTCACCTGACGTTCACTATTGTCTATTCGACTATGACTTATCCCGGCTGTACCCTCGCGATAGTCCTCTACGGCAACGCTTCGTGCCCTCTTCGGAGGCATATGACCTTGGAAAACCGTGGCTTCATCCAAATGACTTCGCTCAGGGCGAACCAATATATAATCCATTCGGTTTCGATGTCGGCTGCATGGGAAACACGCTAAAAGCTCGATTTTGGGTGGGTGAACTTATTTCGCCAGAGGTCTCCATCTAATGCTATGTGTATTCACAGCATTGCGTTCCCGTCGTCCCCATCCTTGTACCTCTTTTGGATCACATGACCACGGACGACATATCGCGTCGCTTCACTGCTGCCGAAGCCTATCATTTTATTGACGAGACGATCTCTAATATGTCGGAAGTAGAGCTCTCTGCTGAAGTTCCTGAAGAGGTCTTAGGCAAAATGCCATCTTTGGAGGACTTATGGAAATCATTACCCCAAGAATTCATCCTGCAATGGCGAGCATACCGCAGTCCGCCATTGTCATGGTCTACTCGCATTTTACGCTTCATTTCGACACGTTTCACTTACAATATTAACCCGTTAGGATTTCGGTTTCTTGCTTTCGTACGTCGAATTCTAGGAAGATGAGCGCTTCTCCAGTCTCGCGCCATCCTCTGGGTCCTCCACTTCGACCTGCGCTTGATTGTATATCCCCTACTTACGCCTCAGTCTCACTACTTCCCCAAAGACTTTATTAGCATTTGATTGCGGAGCTAATTGAGGCGGGTAGGGCTGCTTCCCTGTAAGTCCCTTGTGTGAATATCACGCCGCGTGCTGTTGGGAAATAGGTATGATCAGTGAGTCATGATTCTCTTTCTCATAGCCAGTCGGACCCGACTGCTTGTTGACTCACGTCATGAGTAGAAGCCCCCATCTTGAGAATGGAGGAACCTTACATGAATTCCAGGTATCCTGACTTCCCTTCTTCTTTCCCTATCAGGAGAGCCATTGTCCCTGCAATGCCCGGGTCGATGTGTTCAGTTCATCGGTAGAGTAACGCGTGCCAGTGTCTCGAGTCTCGAGAAAGTTAGGCTGCGTTCGGTTGCACGGCCGCGTCGCGGCGCTCTCAAGGCGCCACAGCCAGCTCGGCCGCGTGGCAGTGCTTTTAGTGAGAGGCGATTGGCTGAAAGACTGTTTTGGCGTCGTTGGCCGCGACGCGGCCATGCATCCGAACGCAGCCT
The DNA here is from genome assembly GCF_000344685.1 of Gloeophyllum trabeum ATCC 11539. Taxonomy (NCBI): domain Eukaryota; kingdom Fungi; phylum Basidiomycota; class Agaricomycetes; order Gloeophyllales; family Gloeophyllaceae; genus Gloeophyllum; species Gloeophyllum trabeum. Next base: position 247,403 of record NW_006920418.1, on the reverse strand, counting down.
TAAGCCCCATTGTGTCAGCCAACTGAGCGAAGGCACAAAACTCGGCCAGCAGCTCCACGCTAGTAGGCGCAGCCGGACTGAACTGTAACCGTGTTTGTGCTCTGAGAGACCTTCTATTTCACCGAGGCTCCAGCCCAAAATATGGGCGAGTCTCTGGAATTTCGTCGTCAACCGTCAAATATTGATCGGCCGCGGCAACACTGAACTGTCTTACTTTGATTTCTGGGAGATGAGCATGATATCGATGCTACATTCCCTTCGGTCGCGCTGTGTTGTGCTACTACTAGCCTGAGCCCTGCTTGCTAACTTGCTAATACTAGTAGTAAGGTATTGCTCTGATAAGTGTTGATCCTCGGTGGAGTGCCCCTGCTCTGCAGGGCAGCATTGCTGCAGCATGCGCACTTAGCGTCGATAAACCACACAAAGCCGAGACAAATATAAGAGCAGCAGGGGCAGATGCCGACGTGAAGTCAGCACTTCCCAGTGACCAGGTTCTAATTATAGCGGGTGACTCTAGCGCCCATTGCGGCCCAAGACTCGAATTCCCGGCTCACACTCGACTCGTGATGCCAGTTGAACGTTCCTCCTGTCCACCTCAACAGCAGAATCGTTTGGGCCTCGGACAATTTCATGTCAGGCATCGTTGAAGATGAAGCCCGTTTTGTTCTAGAAGCCATGAAAATTCCATCTGCAACAATGGGTTGGAATCTAGATGCCTGGCAGTATACCCCTCCTCGGAGACGAAGCCCATATCCGGTCATCGTAATGTGAGTTATCTGTCTTACATCCATCAGCGTAGCACTGGACAGTATTGCCTGATCCTTCACCCCAGGGCTCATGGCTTGAGTGCAAATAAGTTGATGAGTCTCAGAGCATACGCGGAGTCGTTCACCGAGCGCGGATACGCATGCGTCCTATTCGATTACCGACGCTGGGGTGCTTCAGGTAGGTTTGCTTCTGGATATGCTTTTACGACTGCAAGGAGAAATCATATGTGATACACTGATATAGACGGAACCCCAAGACATTGCCTTTTCGTCTCGGAGCAGCTCGAGGACTACCGAACCGTCATCAAGTATTGTAGACAGAAGCCTGAGTTCGATCCGAACCGTCTCCTAGTATGGGGCACTAGTTTCTCTGGTATGTGGATGATACTCATAATCTCAGACACGAGCTCATAGGATCAAAGGGGGACATTGCATTACACTCGCAAGCGAGGTAGGATCACCGATTCCTCTCTATCTGCTTATCTGTCCCCATTCGACTTCCACTTAAATACCAGGCTCACCTTAATATCCGGGCTGCCATTGCTCAATGTCCGTTCACCGGCAAATCGTTGCCGATGCCTTTTTCGACGACAGTGATCAAGACCGTGGGTCTCGCAATATGGGACGTGGTTAATCAAGCATTCGATGGGCGGCCCGTCTACATCCCCGCTGTAGCTATTCCGGGGAACGTGGGAGTAATGACGGCTCCCGGAAGTGTCGAGGGGATGCTAGCCATAGTACCAACACCTAGGTGATTGCATGATCCGCATCTTCATCCACCTTTTTCACTCAGAATTGTTTAGTGATTACCCAAACGAAGCGAGTCACTGCTCCTTGTATGTATCAGAATCGTTGCTGACCAAATTTGCATAGATGTCTGCGTCCAGTATTTTCGAGCTGCCGTTCTACAACCCTACTGCTTCGGCGGCATCTCTGAGCTGCCCTCTTCTGCTCATAGGGCTGGAGTGCGACAACCTTTGTCCTTTCAGTGGTGTTGAGGACATCGCCAAATTAACGAAACATGCCGAGGTTGTCCGTATATCAGGTGGTAAGTCGGCATATGATCGAGGCATATCCTTTTATCTCAATCCATGCGTGGCGTAGATCATTTTGAGGCATATCCCGGTCAAGTACACCATAAGACATCGCTACAAGCTCAACTGGAGTTTCTGCAGAGACACGTCCCAGGTTAAAAAACGTCTCTTTGCGCATGTTACCCCACATCCTTTTCGGTGAACTCTTGAATCGATTACTTCCTCCCTTCGCTCGGGTCCTTCGACAGGCTTCTGCTTGTATAATCCACACCTCAATGTAATTTGAGGTAGAAATGAGTCCTACAGAAGGAAAAGATACCGTGACTCATGAGGAAAGGTAAAATACACAAGGTAATTTATACAATCAGCCAACATGTAAGTAGTCGTACAAGCGGGCATAACTTAACAGGGACCTATTAACGACCATTTCTGTGAGTAACTCAGATGATGCAGTCCGTCTAACCGGTCTGCACTGGGTTGGGTATTGTCCGAGTCCTAGATGGATAGTAAAGTATGAGGTACCGTATAAGGAGACAGATCATAGCTCGCAAGGCGTTGTCGGGTATGATGTGCTCTTCTCAAGCCATTTGTCGTGGAATTCCCTCCAGTCGAGGGTGTCCCCCGCGTCTTCTGTTAATATGTGGGGGGCGGAAGACTCCGCAGGGATGAATTCCTCTGATAACCAGTCCTCGGCGTCCTCTGCTTCGTCTTCGCTTTCATGTTCTTCCATGTCTGGCGGAAATGACAACCAACATGATGGTGATAAAATGGGTACGGACGTCGGCCTGATGGGTTTCGGTGCTGGCAAAGGATCGGGGCAGCTGTCCATTGGCGAGTGGTCCGAGAGGGATAGCCATGACTCGCTTGAGATTGCATCGGACAAGGTGATTACAAAGGGGACTGGGGAGAACGAGAGGGGCTCGAGCTCCACGGAACTTGTTGGTGAGTTCGATTTATCGTGGCTTCCACTTCAAACCGACTCTCATCACGACGCGCACACATTTATATATAACGCGTGAAAACTCACGGAACTCTAGAGAAATATGCCTCTGGCGTTTCAGGACACAACGTTCTCCTTCTGTGCCATTTCTCATCTCTGAGGGGTGTCTTCCAATGGGACAGCCTTCGGTCGACCCATAATCCGCTACTCCTCCGCTCAGGTCCCATCATGCTATGTCGGCGAGTAGGCTCAGAAGGCCGGCGCTCGCTCCTCGTGGATAAGGTGCGTTCAATGAATCGCGATGGTACGGCACCCATAGACTGTCGCCTATGATGGTGGCGTACCGGTTCAGCCGCCGGTGAAATGGTGGAAGAGGGCCATGGGGATGAAGGCCTCGAGCGGGAAATCAGGCGATCCGCGAGAGCACGAAAGCTCATCGAGAGCCTCTTCACCGTCGAGTAATCAGTCATTGCTCCCGAAGCCAGGTATGCCAAAGGCAAAGACAAGGAAACACTGTCTTTGGGTGCGCGCTGGGAGCGTCATACCTGGCTCGCTCTTATAAGCTCTCTGCCAAGGAGTATCAATGATTGGTTGGGGCTTAATCATCATGTACACACCCATAACCACATGGGGTCTGCAAGTGTGAATGGTGGCGAAGTATCAGATGCACAGTATGACGGCTGTGCCAAACAGCCAATGCCGCCACATTCGATGCCCCCTATAGCAGCCATCGGTCCGAGTTTGGTTCCCATGTCGTATGTATAAAGGCTCGCGTGATTATCAGCTTCTTATTTATAGTGCCCGTAGGGGAGTGCGGGCCCTACAAGAGGAGAGTATGCCTGGTCGCTACCGACACGCGCAGGGTATGTATTGATACTGCCTCGCGTCCGGCGGTGGGTTTAGATGGCGAGCAGAGGCAGCGCACAACCCGACATCACCAGTGATTCTTGCTGAAACGAGAAGCCTCAGCTAGCCATCAAAGATTGTTCGGAGCAAAAAATAGCACAAGTAGACAGGTGTGCACGTTTCTTGGTCCGGAACCGCAGCCGTTTGACCAGGATAACGCGAGTCGACAAGCACGCCGCAAGACAAAAGTGACGAGCCCGAACACGATAGTCTGACAGTTCAAGCATTCACGCGCATCAGTGGCGTCAGGTTCCGAATACAAGCACGGTCCTCGAGCGACCGGGATCTCTACCACTTGCCTGATACTGTTGATGCAGCAGGTTACCTAGGAGAAACGACAGCGCCTTCAGATATCATAGATCAAGATGCAACTATACAGAGAACTAAAGAAGCAGCGTTTAGCTGAACGAGGTAAGGAATTGTACCACATGCAGCAGAAACTGTCATGACGGGTCCTTGCCAACAAGGCGAGCATTTGGTCCCTCCTACGTGAAGAGAATTGCCAAATGTGTTAGTCACCAGTTTCTTATTCCAGGCGCCTCATACCGACACACGGACCTCGATTGTTCAACTTCCGTTAGAACGCGGAAGTCGATGAAAAGGATATCTCGCTACAAATGTGACATAAGGGTAATTTCGAATGAACCCTCGATAGAACACAAATGTAGTGGTTCCGGTTATAGATTGCTGCAATGTCTGGATTGACATAGCACGTAGCGAACATCGTCATCTCCGCTTTGCATCTTGCGCTTGCACATTCGCCGTCGTCAGGAGCCCCTTTTGTTGTTCTGCAAGTACCCTCCGCTTGTTGAAATAATCAATCTATTGGTGTAGCTCTAGTACTAGTCACAGATCGATTCGGGAGGAGCACTGCGACGAACCCAGCTCTTCGCACAGTTCTCCTGATACGCAGCGTTCTCAGCCGCGCATTTGTTGCCTTCATCACCCGCTTTTATGACTCCAGCACGGTCAAGACAATCGAAGTAAGCGTCCCTCGTCTCCCAGCATTTTTGACGGTCTTGCCGCAGCGGGGGGTTAGACTCCTCAGTCGACTTTCCGGAGCTTGACCAGTTAAACCATCCCATGGTTCTCGGAGAATCAGAGCAGACTGCCGCTCTCAGATAGCCAGAGTGTCGAACTTGAAGGAAAGGACGCGGTAGCGGCAGCGTCTGGCAGGCACCGACCTCGACGTCCGGATGGCGTGGAAAACTGTAATCGGCCCTACCCGGGTTCGTTTGCAAGGCTTCAAGTTCTTGCATCCCAAGTTCTTATTTCGCGTCGAGCACGATATGCACGCGTGAGTTCGAGGCGATAAGTCCTTGAACAGACTGACATACAGAATGCTGCTAGTTCCTGCTAGCTCACGCTTATCCTCGAGGATATCGGACTCCAACGGACCGCTTCCACCTCTCGGCCGGCTTCTATATCGTCACGCTTGTATTCGCGCCACTGAAACAAGCGTCGTATTTGTGCAGCAATCTCAGGCTCTATTTATGACCTGACGTCCCGGGCCTACCAACTGGACGCATGACCTGCGGAACTCCGGGCCTGAGTCGCAGCGTCCCGCGTCCATCAGCTCTTGCTCATATATATTGATAACATAAGAGGAGCTCTGCAGTGATACTCCCAGTTTTGACACAATGGCTTCCGATATCCCTGTCTTCACGTTGAATGATGGGACCAAGATACCGTCAATTGGTATGGGGTACGTCAATGGCGTCGAATGCCTTCGCGATTAACTGACCGCCGCACGGCAGCTGCTGGATGGGTGAGCCTGGAGGAGGAGAAAGAGTATATCAAATGTGCATCAACGCGTTGAAGGTACAGATGTTCTGGCTCTTTTGATATACCCTCCGACGCACTGATCATTTCTAGTGTGGATATCGCCACTTCGATACAGTGCGTGAAAACGCATCGTTTTATTGTTTATATTTCTTATGTATTGTAATACCAGGCTTTTGGCTATGGTACGGGCCTCCGAAGAAAGTTCTCGTACGAATACTGATCGAAGCTATCTTGTAGGAAATGAGGAATGGGTTGGGCGCGCAATCCGTGAATCCGGTGTCCCTCGCGAAGAAATATACTTGACTACCAAGCTGCCGTATGCCGCTTCTTTTCGTAAAGCTGCGTCGTGCTTACACGGAGGCGGTGCTCCAGAAATCACCACCATCACAAAGTGCGAGAATCTTTCGAAGAATCCTTCGCGGCTCTTGACTGCGGTTACGTCGATTTGTACTTGATGCACTGGCCACAAGCCGTAGGCGAAGATGGTGAAAACGATGCTTCCAGATGCATTGCAAGTGAAGCTAAATACTACTTCAGGCAAGACTGTGCCCCCGGATGAGCACCCAACTCCGGTTGACACCTACAAGGAAATGGAAAAACTACTAGAGACTGGTGAGATGACTCGACAAATTCCCAACTGCGTAATTACTTAAACGAGCGCTTTATGATCATACAGGCAAGGTCAAATCTATCGGCGTCTCTAACTTCTCCATTAAGACGCTCAGCGAGCTGCTCCCGCATGTCAGCATTGTCCCAGCGACAAATCAAGTTGAGCTTCATCCGTGCTTGCCTCAGAACGAGTTGAAGGCGTTCTGCGAGAGTAAAGGGATACTCCTTACTGCGTACTCTCCATTGGGTATGTTTCTTCTTTCTAGTTCTCTGGAAGTCCTACCTTATTTCCACGATGCCAAGGTCGTCCTTTGGCTAAAGGCAGCCCACCCATTTTCTTCCAAGACGAGACCATCCTTAGCGTGGCCAAGAAGAACAACGCTACTCCCGCCCAAATAGTCGTCAGCTGGGGTGTGCAGCGAGGGACGATCGTCGTCCCGAAGAGCGAGAACGTGGAGCGGATGAAAGCGAATATTACTGTACGTGTTAACCTCTCCCGCGCTGACAAGCAGTTTATGTCTTTCGTATAGCTCGTTAAGCTGTCCGATGAAGATATGAACGCTATCAACAATCTTCACAAGAAGCCTGGAATGCACAAGTCCCTCCTCGCGTATCACAATATCGACCCGGGGAATGTCTTCGGGTGGACGTACGCGGACATGGGCTGGGATAATATGAAGCCGGGAGGAATCATATCGTGAGCGAGTCCCAAGCACGTACGCGATGTACAAGTCTATGCTTCACGTTCAGTGTATATTATGCAGTATCTTATAGGGAGGTTGCATTTTAATGGCGTCGGGAAGATATTCGAGATTGCGGCCAAGGGGGAACGATGGGCCCCACGATGTCTTTACGCGTTCTCATGTTGGTAGTAGGAATTCGCGCGTGGTGACTCTCCTCCCCGTCTTTCATCCAATCTGAGATTTTCTCGGTCCGGCACCCGAAGTTTGCTGAAGATATTCAAAGTTAGTCGCTAGAGGAAATGGCGCTGAGGGTTAGTGCCGTGGGACCCGCTACATCAGCAAAGGGGACGGGAGGTGAGCTCATGCGTTGGTACTATCACATCCCGAACTTTTGCTAACGAACTTGAAGGCGTTTATGACTGGTCCATTCAGAGGCCTATCAATGTATCAGGTCCTATTTATACCTGATATCCCGGGCCTGTGGACTCATGACCATGCGGGACTCCGGGAATAAGGGTCAGCGTCCCGCGGCGGGTAGCTACTCGTATATAATGATAGCATGAGAGAGACAACGCCGAGGACTTCTTTTCAGCGACGCTGGAGGCGCTGACAGAATGGCGGCTGACATTCCGCTGTTTACGCTGAATGACGGCACTAAAATACCATCCGTCGGCATGGGGTACGTCGGTCACGCAAATGCTTCTGTTATTCACTGACGGGAGCACTCTCAGGTGCTTTATGGGGGAAATTGGAGGAGGCCAAAGAGTATACCAGATGTGTATGAACGCATTGAAGGTAATCTACGCCTCCGACCTCTTTGGTGTGCCAGAGTGTGTCACATGTATCCTCATGATCTCTAGTGCGGATATCGCCACTTTGATACGGTATGCGTTGCCACGCCGTTGTATGATTCGCCTTACGTATTCCTTACGGTGCTAGGCTTTCGGCTATGGTGCGAGCTGCGTGGAGTGATATCTGTAATAATTCCTCACGACATCTATCTTATAGGGAATGAAGAGTGGGTCGGGCGAGCCATCCGTGAATCAGGAATCCCTCGTGAAGAGGTATATTTAACTACCAAACTCCCGTACGTGAACCCTGTCTAACCGGCGACTCTTGATACTAACGCGGTGAACGCGACAAGAAATCATCACCATCACAAAGTGCGAGAGTCCTTTGAAGAGTCCTTGGCGGCCCTCAACTGCGGCTACATCGACTTATACCTGATGCACTGGCCACAAGCCGTAGCTGAACATGATGTTGACTGGCCCAACTTCCGCCTTACAGGCAAGGCAGTGGCCCCCAATGAGCACCCAACTTTTATCGACACCTACAAAGAAATGGAGAAACTGTTAGAGGCCGGTGCTACAGCTCTATGATATTCTGTATGTCCTTGCTAAACGATCCCGTAATCACAGGAAAAGTGAAATCCATCGGTGTCTCTAACTTTTCCATCAAGACGCTTAATGAGCTGCTCCCACATTGCAAGTTTGTCCCCGCAACGAATCAGGTTGAGCTCCATCCGTGCTTGCCTCAGCACGAGTTGAAGACGTTCTGTGAAAGCAAAGGAATACTGCTGACGGCATACTCTCCATTAGGTACGTGCCCTTTTTTATATCTACCCGTGTCCAAAGTTGACTTTAATCCGCGAGGTCGCCCAATGACTGACGGCACCCCGCCTATTTTCTTCCGACACGAGACAATCCTGAGCGTGGCGGAGAAGAAAAACGCCACACCAGCACAAGTAGTTGTTAGCTGGGGTGTGCAGAGAGGAACTGTCGTTGTTCCTAAGAGCGAGAACGTGGAGCGGATGAAACAAAATATTACCGTGCGCGCCTAGCTGATTCTCTCCTTAACGACGTGATTTTCACGAGCTTTCTGCAGCTTGTTAAACTGTTGGATGAAGATATGGACGCAATTAACAACCTTCACAAGCAGCCTGGAATGCACAGATCGCTGCTGGCATATCACAATATCGATCCGGGCAATATGATGGGATGGACATACGCGGATATGGGCTGGGACAACATGAAACCGGGAGGAATCATCTCGTGAGTGTAGCCCTCAAGCGTCAACAGTAGTATACGCTTCTGGGATTTGCGCCCTGTGTGTACTCTACAGTCTCCTATGACCAGAACTCGCTTGGGTCAAATAGGGTCAAATAAAATTTTAATGAGGAAGATATCTGTTCTGACGGTAATTGTCTCTGTGACTGGACTCGCCATGTCTGGTCAAGACCTGAGGCCTGAGGCTCAGAATCAGATCACGGAGAGCATTCCCGTCTCACGTGACCGTTGCGCGTGCTAGACCTGTGAATTGTCGACCAATCGCGTGCCACGACAAGCGATTTCCCTTTCTCGTCTTTCATCTTCAAACGCGTCTCCCGCCTTTCTCAGCAAAGGACATCAAGATGCAAAACCAGTCTCTTGAAGAGATGATGCTGAGGGCTGGTGCCATGGGGATCGCAGCATCGTGGGACAAAGGGCAGGGAAGGTAAGCTGAAGCTGGTAAACTGTCGCGCCTCGGGCTGTTAATGAACGGAGATTGACGACTAGGCCGCTAGAAATGCTCATTAAGACGTAGGATGTATCTGTACTAATTTTGTGACCTAGCGACTGATTTAGTGGACCGTTGCAGCAAGGGGTCCGTGAAAGGAGTCGAAGCGCAACGCCTTCGGACCTATGCCACGTCGCAGTCTATGGAACCCAATCGTGACTTGGACCCATATGGACAAGCTCTTTTCATGGGTGACCTCGATAAGGTAAAGGCAGACTTCGAGAAACGCGTCGCAAGACACAAGGCTAAGGATAGGACTGAAGACAAGGCCCGAATGGCAGCCTTAGACGAACTGTACGCCATGCACTGGGGTCCAACCAAAGTACCAATTTACGACCTGCTGCTCCTTGCCACGCTGATTCTCCCCGGCCTGCGTCTCCGCCATCTTGCCGTTGCGGGTTGGCTTGTCTACGAAGCCAAGGTGCCGGTCGACGGAACGGACTTGACTGGTACTACTACCCTCGCGCATTGCATTTCAACCAAACCGGCATTCGATCCCGAGTTCGCACAACTGCTGTACGACGCCGGTGCGGATATCAATCACCAAAATCGGTACGGTGATGTGGCGGCGAACGAGATCTGTACGGTTTGGGACCGAAGGAATGTTCCCCGTGCAGCGGAAGCGCTCACTTGGTTCCTCTCACACGGAGGAAACGTTGACATCAAGGAGAATGAAGGTCTCACCTGCGGAAGACAACTACTAACGACGGCCACGAAGAAATGGCGAGTCGGGACGCTGACGAAAATAGTGGAGGAAGAGGACGAGCGGCGGAAACGGAGAAACCAGGTTTGCTGCACTTTCTGTGGACTGGAGGATAAGCCAGTCATGACGTGCAGTCGGTGCAAGAAGGCGAAGTACTGCGGACCCCCAAGAGGCTGTCAGCGAGGGGATTGGAATCTCCATAGATTGACCTGCAAGAGCGTACCGTAACGACGACTCCTGAAATAAGAGACAGTGTTTATAGAGGCTACGGAATCCAATTCAATCCAGTTGTGGCTGTTTAAATTCACGATCGCGTCTGCATATTCGTCACTGGTAAGTACTACTCTAATATCGGACACAGCTCCTAACCGTGATCGTCGTTGCGTCGTATACTGTGTATGCACTCGTCATCAATTTCCTAGAGGCTGGGGTATTAGAAAATTGAGAGGGCTGGGGGCAAGATGTAGGTGCAGGCACGGATTAGGTTGGGCTGTGTAGCCACAATGTAACCCTAACCTGAACGCAGGGCCTTCTCCCGTCTCAACTTCCATTTCTGGCGTACACCATCAGCGCCTTGTTCCCTCTTTATCGACCGTCTTCTCACCCCAAGTGATCCTCAGCTGTCTTCGAAGTCTCGGTTTCTATTCATGATGATGTTCCTTGGATGATAATCCCTCTTTATGCTGGCGAGCTCGATATATACATATCTGCCGGAGGAACACCATCCGCGGTAGTGCCTCGCCCCGACTCCATTGTCGGTGAGTAGACCTGCACTTTACGTCGACAATGGTCTCTCGAGCCCGAGAACGCAATCATACATGCGATACATGGATGCTAATGGGACCACATGTGTCCTGCGATCCCTTGATGCCGCTTCCCGCTGATGACACTGCACTGGCATCAGCTCATTGTTCTCCATCGGAGGACAGCGCGTTACCACTGTAACCAAGCAAAACGCGGGCCGCGGCGCACTAATATTTTAACTCCTGTCTCTGGAGAAACAATGGCTTTTTGTTGGTCCTTAAGCCCTAGGCAGGAGCGGTATGTCTTACAGGACGACAGCGATCGCGATACTTTACCCGAGGCTATCAAATTAAGTTTATATGGGATATCATCTGCCAATATCAACTCAAGATTGGACCTGAATGACTTATTGGAAGTGAACGGAGCATATAGTATTCACTCCCTTCAAGCCACAGCCATGGACCGACCATACCAGTTACTACTCGGCTGCTATGCTCAGGTAAGCACGTTCAGTTTCCATCGCGTCCATCTGTTACGGAGCGATGCTCTTGCTGTGGGACTGACCATGTTTAACTGTCGAGCTAGTCTGAATTACCATTGAAACTTCCGACACTCACGTCGGTAGGTTTTCCAAGATAAGTAAAGATAAACTGAAGAAACGTAGGTCAGTCTCGTATGTTGACGTGCATGGATCTGTGACCGAAATTAAGTTGAGAAGATTCATATCGTGGCTCCAATCGTCGAGGTATCGCGCGCTGGACCAAACTGGTAATCCAGATTGCGCATTGTACGTTCACCGAAAGCTGCTCGGAAGGCGCCGTCCCGTTCACTGTTCCGCTCCGAGCCTCCACAATATTGACAAATCTCTTTTCGACCGTTGTAGCTCTCACTAACTACCCATTCATTGGTCATTCATATCTTCCTCCGTATCATCCTCGGAACTCCCAGAACCGTGCCCATAGTGGACAATAAGGAGAGAGACAATCCATCGGCGCTGTCCCTCCAGGTTGTGGCTACGGCACCTGTAAGTGCCGATCACCGTTGTGCTCCGTGCCAGGCGATAAGTGTGTTCCCTCGAGGCTGAGCCGGTACCCGTCTTTATTGTATAGACACGGGGGCACAGCTGTTTGTTCGATGGGCACGCACGTGTTTGCCTGACCTAGGCCGGAATTCTCATTGTCTACGTTGGCCATGCATCGTAGGAGCCTCAATGCTCAACGCGACTCTTCGCTTGATTATTTCCAGCGGGTGATTTTCATCGAAAGTACCTCTAAGCACTCATAGGACGCAGGCTACTTCCACCGTCTGCAGAATAACATCGATCGTTGTGTCGCCACAGACAAAGAAACTGATAAATAAGTCAGTGATGTGAGGTACGCACGGCAATGTGGGTCCAGCTTGTAGGTCCACCGAAATGAGAAGGGAAGCCAGGTGCCGGTTTACAGTATCTCAGAAAAGTTTCGTCTGAACGACCCGCTGGTCACGGTGGACGGTTATGATAGGCAACCCGATGGTCCCATGGGACGCGAAACCTCTATGGCGAGATGTACACCCCGAGGAATACTAAGTTCACCATTGTCTGCCACATCCTACTAGCGTTTCGCTGATTCATCCCGTATTGAAGATGCGCAGTGATCTCGCGTCTGAGCGTCGCATAGGCGATATTGAATGATGTATCTTTAGTACTAGTAGAAGAATACAGTAGAAGTACCTTCGTATATATTCGTCTCCGGAACCGCACTGTCTTTCTCAAGCGATTCGTCATCGAGCCCACTTAGCGAGCGGCTGATACACCGTCTGCATGAGATTCTGTGCCTCCGTGCCTACTTCTATCTCCATAAAAAGCCGGCCTTATTGTTCTACTGAGATCAAGTCCAGATGGATCTCGCGATCTCCGACGGGACCATCGCGTTCTCGCCGGCCATCCTATTGTCTCTTCGCCACCGATAAACTTTGTGCTACGCGCATGGGTACGCAGGGAGCCGTCATATACCCGTCCCCGCGACAGCAGAGATATGATTAACTACGCCTATTGTCTTGCGCACTGAAAGGCACGGGCAGATCCTGCTTTCCCGGCACCTCAGTGCTCGTATAAGAGCATCAGTCGCAGGCCGACCCATCCTCAAGCAATTGGCTTTCATCGAATCCAGCGGCGCTCTCAGCAAGCACCCTTCTCTGCGATATCTTCCTCTTCGTCTTCGTCGCGGCTGAAGAAATGGACTCGTTGACCATTGTGACGTTCTCGACCTCTTCTTCGACAGAGGAGACGAGCATGACCTACCCCCCGATGGACGAGGAGTCGGCGGGCACGGGCGGATTCTCCTACTGCGTCATTGCATGAATGCGGCTGTCGTAGGACGCTGCTTGACGACACGACCATCCGATGAGTAAGTACGCTACCCTACCGTTGTGGCATGCTATCGCATCTGATGCTTATGGTGGCTTTCAGATTGTAACACTACCACTCACGTAACGCCGACACTCACCACTTTCGAACCTTTCGCATGACCCTCCATCGCCCTTCTTTGTCGCAAGATAACCCCTTCCACCACTGCAGATAGCTGCACGTGTGTTCCGGATACCTACTATGTTCCTTGAACTTCGTTCGCGTGCGACGAATTGTACTTTTAGCATGTTTATTACTTTCATTTATCACCTCTGGTCGGGTTATTGGGGAATGGGTTGGCGCTCGGGTTAGTGCGGGAACGAGTGTATGAGAGGAGGAGAAGGGCTTACGAGCATGACAATCACGATCATACTTGTATATAGCTCAGCACGTACTCTGGCACGGATGATGATACGAAATTCAAACTTCGGCGAACGAGTACATTTCTCTATCCAGACGAGTCTTGAGGTGAATCACCGGTTGGTTCCCCGATGATCACACCGTGACTTCTAGGTCCGTCCTAAAACAGGAAGTGTGGCATTAGGCCATGATGAAACGAAAGCCTATTCCAGAGCAGTAAACCCGATTGCAGAAGAGCCTAACAACAGGCATGGTATATGTCACATACGTCCTAGGATCGTCAGCATTGGACTATCGCTCGTACAGAAGAAGAAAGCACTGCCAGTGGCGCAGATGCCAGTGAATTACACTCTCACCTGGCTCGTTCTTTCCAACTATGTTATATTAACACAATCCTTGGCTATCAGACGTCGCTAGTCAACAGTGCACATCCATACCAACTCCCTATCGTAGCCGTGGCAGCAGATATGATACTCCCTTCTCTATGGGGTCTTGCACCTTGAACGCCACCAGCGACTGTGACATACATCACGATACCGCTTGATTTATCGAATATCCGGAATATTTTGAGACGTTTCAGAGCGATGCAATGCGGCTGCAGCAGACACAAGTCCCTCGATGCAAACTGAGAGATGAGAGGGAATATGCAGCACGGCGGACCGCCGACGCGACCGGTTAATCACGTGCCGGGCGGACCCGGAGGACGGCAGCGGGACTTTCACATACCCTCGTCCTCATCGTCCGCCATGATGTCCACGCGCGTCCTCGGCCTTGGGCCAGCACTCAGGAAGGCTGTATTCAGCCCAAGAATTGGTAAGGCTGCGAAAGTCAAGAGTCTGCAGCTAGAGTGTTGCGGTTGACTCGAATGCATTCATTGTTCAGTCAGGAATCAGATCGTGTTGCGGAATGTCGCTGCTAAGCGGTGAGTTCTATTATGTGTTTTCTGGGAGAAACGAGGCCTAAAGTCGAGTGTAGTGGGGTTCAGACGCAGTCCTTGCCGCCCTCTGCTTCGATCGAAATTCTGAACAAGCAGCGCCTGAAGCGTCCATCGAGCCCCCACTTCACAATTTACCAGCCGCAACTTACTTGGCTCGGTTCCATTGCCAACCGTATGACTGGTGCTGCTCTCAGCGTTTGTGGGTGTATTTCCCCCGTATATTGCAGGGGGAAATGGTACTCACGTGGACATCTGCTACAGTGCTCTACGGGTTCTCGCTCGCCTACCTCATCTCCCCCACCAACTTCAGCAGCGCCAAGGTGGTCGAGTACGTGAAGCAAGTGCCCGACTCCGTCAAGTACGCGGGCAAGGTTATCCTCGCTGCGCCCTTCGCCTTCCACTCGTTCAACGGCTTGAGGCACCTGGGCTGGGATATGGGATACTGTGAGTCGCTGCTCTGTACCAGTGTTGTTACGATACTTATGTCTGTGATATTTCAGTCCTTTCTCTCAAGGGCGCGTACCGATCTGGTTATGCAGTGCTCGGCGCGACCGCTCTGGGTACCGTCGCGTTGGTCTTGATGTAAAGTGATTGACTGGTGCAATGTATTTCTTTGGTTCCGGCGACTCTGGTCGGATGATCGGAGGGATATCCTTCTGACCGACCGAAGTGAAGCTTGCTCGTCTTCGTGCTCTATTTTACGGCTCCCTTAGATATCTTGGCTGTGAAAGGCATGCACTTGTTAACGCTGATTGCTCACACCATACCATGTAGATACGCAGGTATGGTCTACTTCGCGTCCCGGTCTATCTCTGTTCTCTGTTCGCTCGCTCGTGAATACCGAATGTCAAGACGACATGCTAAAGTGAGTCTTCCGGTTATTCTCCACTTCCGACATCTCCGCAAACGTTCATAGGTTAATATTATGAGCTGTGTTAGCTTCGATCTGGGAGGCATATGGTACGGCACTGCACTACGTCCTGAATTTCCCTATTCCCGTACTGGCTGGTCTCTGCGACCGACGGCGGACACATGCGACACAATGTTCGAGACCACTCATTCCTTCAGTAAGAAATCTGCGCCTATTCCAATGCAGGTGTTTTCCGTCCGTCGCATAGTGCTGGTACCTCGGCGTGTGCGTACACTATTGCTTTGAACCAAGTCACGGAACTGTAAGCCAGTGTACCTCCCGTCCCATCGTTGCGCTCACTTCGCGTTAGGGACAGACCACCATTAGACTATCAGTCAGCATGAAGCGGGCTCCCGCACCATTGTATCGGGGTGGCCAGATACGGCGCCCGGTTGTCCTCCTGGCGACGTTCGGGACCCTTGAACGCAAGTCACGATTAGCAGTTCCATTTCTTACTCAATCCCTGGTGTAGAAGCTAAGGACGCCCTTGATCCAAGCCCTGCGCTCTATATTTGATGCATGACAAGGTATAATCCGGCCATCCGGAACCTCCGATAAATCCGTATAAGTTCATATGCTGTACGCAACTTTGGACCCTTCATCTACCCTGGGCTTGTCCTTCTACAATGATCGCAGACGAACCATATCTGAGTTGTGGACGGACCACCCACTAGCGTGCATGCCTGCTAGGGTTTGAGCCAGTCCGTTAGTAAATTTCTAAATGACGCGTGCTTGCGCACACTCCCTGATCTCTCAGTCACCAACTGACCTGATCATCTTCATTCTCCCTTAGGTCGCTCTTGATCCTGGTCTGTGCTACAATATTGGAAGGGGAAAGCAGACAAGATCCGTGCTCCCATACCTTGCTATGGTACGCAGGCCAGTGGCGGCTAAGTGCCGGCAGTTCTCAACCACAGCTTCACAGCTTCATATGGTGCATATGCAGAAAGATCCTGCTAATTGTTCGGTCCTTCCCTTTGCCCAAATGCAGTGTGGATTCGACAGGTAAAAATTTGGCCTTTCCTGTTGCCACCGAGGTAAGCGTGCGGCGAATACTCAGTCATTAGGCTACTCGGACTGCTGTTTATACGGCATAACCACCAAGTCAAAGGCTGCGTTATACTATCTTTATTCAATGCCCGAAGCTGTTTAGGGCTAGGTCCGCCCTTCCTTCCATCTGCAATATCATCCCAGCTAACTTGGAGATCAACAGCTCCAAGGCATCTTCCTGTTCATTCGCGTCAGACCTTCGAGTCCTCAGTTTATATTCAGGACTGGAGTGGAATATAGAGCGGACAGGTGCCCGGACACCCAATGATTGACTCCCGTGCCCCCCCCCCCCCCGGTCATAAGTCTTTGGGTCAGACCAGAAGGACCTCAAGTTGGGGCGCGGTGCGAGCGCGTGCGAGAGATTCGGGAGCAGTAAGAAAACCGGGGTTCCGTTTATACTCAGATGTACGGCGACACTCCACAATGCGTCTCTTGCTTGTCACCACCCTCGAACCGAACCATGAACTTCAATTGAAGCGGCGCGAACCTAGCCAGCGGAGAGGTACGCTATGCAATGCTACCATACCCTTGGCAAGGGGTTTTGAGTTGCGTTAGGGCCCCTAAGCACCATCGTCTCTCGGGACAACGTTAGCTGGCCTCCTGCTGACGCTGTATCGACGGAGAGTTACATATTACTTCCCACCGGTTTTCATGCGGTATAGCGGATTCCTGAGAAGCGTTTGTCATCATTGGTGCGGGTCTTTTTGCAACATGAAACCCGAGCTCTGTGTCCCACTGACCGTAGCGCAGAACCAGTCCACCGAAATGATAGGTGCGATATAAGCGCATGTAACTTACACACCCCGAGACCTCGGACCTCGTAGTGATTCGCCAGAGCTGGTTGGACTCTGTGGCAGACACATCCAAGGTCCGTTACCCAGCGCCGCAATCGCCGAGACGAGGCTTGCAGACACGAGCGTTCTCTTAGGCTTTATGGAGGCAGCGGGCCGAAGATTACACACCTGCGGCTGAACTTGTGGGAACTGGAAGTGCACTGGATGTATCAGACGACACTGCGGGATCACGAAAGCCTCCCTGGAGAACGAGGGAACTACGAAGAGGAAATACCGAACTAATGGAGACTTGCGCCCGCGATGCCTTGATCTAGTGCTTGTCTAGAATGCGGATTTTTACGCTAGTATATCAGGCTTCCGTAACCATATAAATCAGTAGAAGTGACAGCCACTCTGAATAAATTTAGAACAAGACGAGGTGAATTCAGAAGGGGGATGCGCTAGATATTGATGTTGTATGGGAGGTCTCGTAGTACGCAGTGGCACCGCCAAACCTTATCCAACTCACGAGGCAACTCGGAGACCCGCCGAGCGACCAATGCACTAGCTCATGTTGGTCAACCAAGTCTTCCAAGGACTTGACTTGGGCAAGTACCGATGTTTCGTATTCACCCTCCTACATAGGGTTGCAGTCGCTAAGAGGCCTGTGAGAGGCCGCTGCGTTCACTCGATTGCAACAGGCGGGCTGTCGACTGTACCGCGCTTACAAACTTGAACATGGGCGAGATCGACCCAACATACTATGTGTGGATGATGCGATTTCATCGCGGACCTGTGGGCTCTCGGGAATATTTGAGTGGAGATTCCTCTTGATCTTAACCGTGTCATTTGTTCCTATTGCTTTGCGATGGGATTTGAATTGCGGTTTTGCACAGAGTAATATTAGCGCAAGTCAAGGCGCAGACAGGAAGCAAACCGAATAGGTGGAGGATCGCTCACTACCGGCCTAGTCACCATTGATTTGAGATACAAGGCCCTGGATGTCATCGGAGAATCGATATCTGCGAGGGGCGATAGTGACAAAACACGGACCTATTCTAGAGAATGCAATGCCTTGGCATGTACCTCTGGCCTCCAGTTGCGAGAATCGCAAGCCCGGGTCCCTATAACCAAGCCAATAATATATGATGTCTTGACAACATACAGACCTGCCAAAGAGGGGAAGGGAGCCAGGTATGATGTTAAAGAAAATTCTGTAATCTCAAGTCTTACCTACTTCGGTAGTGATCCGTCTATCGTTCCGCATAATTTGATGGTCACCTGGGGCTGCGATTTCTGTTCTCGGGTAGTTGTGCAGTGCTGGAGTAGTCTGAAGTCGCGAAGATTCAGCCGGCTTGTTGTCACTTGGTTTTTGGTAAAGTAGGATAGAAGAAGGGCACTGGATGAGCCGCCTAGCGGTTGGATAATTATAGCCTTCACGTCACCGATCCTGGATGCAGCCTAAAGGTTGGCAAGATAATTTCAATAGCGGACTACTAAGGAATAGAGGACCACTCATTGATACTGAACACCATGCACCGGATGGTTTGAACGACAGTTATGTGCATCACGTGCTTCGATCAGAGCTTGGTAACGAATTCTGGGAAAGAAGCTTACTTGACGTGAACAGCTTGCGATTGGCCAACGTACTTGCAATCACGGTAGGATATCGAAGACACGTAGACCTAAGCCGTCAATGTACCTCTGTTCACTTGTAGTGAGCAATCATGGGACGCGTATCCCGAGGTCAGTAGGTCATATAAGCTTTGTGCATTTGTCATCGAGTCCGAGTCAGTGACGCGGATTGACAGTACGACACCCGGCGATCAATTCAACCGCTCCTTCCTCCGGTGGTGGCGGAAGCCACAGAGCCTGCTAGTCTTAGCGTCGATTTGGAGTGGATACTGGGAAGACATCGGTGATAAACATGTCAACGTTCTGAAGACGTTTTGGAAGTACTCACCAGGCTTAGCGCTTGTGACAAAAAGAGCGAAGGTAGCACCAAGGGGAGCAAGGGGACCGAGCTATACGAGGCTCGTGCAATGACAAGTTCGCACAAGTCCAGAATAACCAACGTCCCTTTGCTTTCTCGGATCTAGGAAACGCTGAGTTCGCCGCTTTGTATTTCACGTGCCTCGATTTCATGATAAGGGCTCTGAATGGCTCGCATCGTCTCTTATCGACGGGGATCTGTTACCTCGAGGCAAACGGGGCCAGCGATCTCCTGGCTTAGGCCAGGGTGTGTCCATACGCCACAAGACCAACACGTGTGGGCAAGCCTGCTGAACAGCGAAGGATCTGAGTGGGCGAATGGGGGCAAAAGAGTACCTGGGGCAGTATCTTTGCCTTCCAGCTGGATCTGTTCTTAGTTAGCCGCTTGAAATGTCGAGCCCACCAAGGCGTTCTTCGTGCCGGTAATTGCACGGAACGACTCTCTTCGGATCGAGGAAGTCTTGACATGTAGCAGGAATAGCTTCGGGATGCAACTCGGCACCTACCACCTGAAAGGAAGAAATGAGTGTCCAGGAGTGTGTTGACAGAACGTAGAAGACGAAAATGAAACTGACGAGCATTTCAACTTCCATCGGAATGGCAAACGGGATTGTAGAGCCCAAAAGCCGCATGATTGCATAGCAATCGAAATGTAGCACATGAGCCTGAGGGCATGTTCGAAAAGGCAACTGTCGTAGCAAATGTACAGATAGCCGGGTGCGTCAAGCAAATTCAGCTTCGACGTCCGTCAGCGACCGCCATTTCCAGCGTGCAGGATATAATTCGCCTGCCAGCGTTCATCAAGAGCACTCACTTCAGGCTGTGGTCGCTGACACGGAGTACCACAGAGTCGGAATACGACAGGCAAAATATCCTACGGTCAGGTTAGGGTGCAAGCCGAGAGGTTGATTTTTGGAAGGCATTCATGCTCTGCGACGGGCCCCTCGACCCCTCAAGCTATATTTCGACGCCACGCACTCGGAACGGAAAAACTCTTCTTTCGACGCTGTTCATAAATTTCAGTGCGGACTTACGATCTTAACGGCCACTGTGAGCAAACTGCCCGGGAGCGGGGCTCCAACGAGTTGCCACGTGCGGCGGGAAATGCTTCCGGGCGCTTCAGCTTTCGAGCCGTTCGTTGGAATGTAGACCGACGAAGTATCAGTCACGGTGCCAATGTACGTTGCTCTGCTGTACTCTGATCTACAGGGAAGTTCTGATGACTTCTCCCCCTTTTACAGCTCGGACGTCCAGTCCCTGACCATTTACAGAGAAGAGATCCATGGCAAGTGCGCTTGCATAATGGATCTGGACCAGAGAAACAGCTGTCCTATAGTTGATCGGTGACCACTCTAACATGACAGGCCTGCAAATTGGCTAACCCAGGTATCCACGAAGGGAGCGGATTTGGCATGGTTACACATGTCATACAGCTAAGAATACCTGCGTGCGGGAGTTGTATATCCACTGCCAGTGGCATCCCGCCCTGGACAAGATGGCCTTCGGCTCCGAGTGAAGTTTCCACTTTCCCGCCGCCGCTCAGGCTGATGATGATACGCTGCGCCAGGCCGAGACGGGCTTCACAGAAACCGCCCGGTGCTTGTCATCCCCCGAGGTCCTCGAGATCAGATGATTCAGATCTCCATTTCCTAGCGTCTGCGAGGACGCCGGGTATCCCTTTCCGTCCACGTCATGAATCCCGAGTCGTGCTCTGTATCCCGCGTTTGACTATTGATATAACAGCCGTCTCCCATCCAGATACAATGTTGCAAACAGTGATCCCAGCCCTCCAAGCTCCACGAGCCCCGAGCTCCCACTTAACCGCCACCGGCTCTCCACGGCCTCTGCTACGATCTGCATCAAGGAATGTGAATAACCCAAGACCCTCCAGCTGCGCGAAGATTTCGTGCGCGCCGCGGGTGGTGGTGTTCTACTGATCCCCGACGATCCTCCGCGCCCTGGATTCCCAACACTCGCCCTGAGGTCCACATGGTCGAGGACGCGCGCGCGCATTTCAAATTGGGCCAACTCTAATGCGGGTATACCGATCGCCTCAAGCTTGCTTGGTACATATCGCACATGCATAACAGAACGTAAACGGGCCTCTAGATCTCCAGGCACCGGCGCGATCAGCCCGCACAGAAGAGCGCTGTGGTGCACAGTAATCACTAGGCCAATATGCAGCCGGCTCGCCATTGAATTGCGATAGCGCTAGAAGGACTACGACTATGTAATATACCAATCGAGTAACGTACCTACGTATGATACACTCTGAGTCTTACAAACGACGCACGACGATAAAGAGTGCTGCCGCGGCGCGTGCCCTGCCCTGCACAACAAATTTAGCGGGGGTGCTCACGAAGTGCGCACGTTACGGCACACGGGGGCCCGTCGCGTCTGGTGGGGTGAGGTGGGGGGGTGGGGGTGGGAGGCAGACGCGGAAATGATGAATAGTACGGGCGTGTGCTGGCCCAAGTCAGCGCGGCCGCGAGAGGGACGATGCTCGGAATCTCGGGTGGTCTGCCTGGAAATGCTGCGGGACCGCGGGCGGGCGGTACCCGTTCATGTGGCTTGCATGGGGCTGGCAATTTTGTCCCGGTCTCCCCCGCCTAGAAGCAAGATAGAACAGCAACATGAGCATTTTCGAGGGCATGGCGAGAGCAATCTGAGCCGCTCACTCATAGTCATCGCTCTCCTTCAGCCGGCGGAGCACCGCCCCCGAGTCGCCCCCGCCGCCCGAGCCGAGCGCAGAGATGGGCGGGAGCGTGACGCTCAGCGAGCGCTGCGCGCGGGGCTGCAGCGGCGGGAGCGTGATGGGGCCCTGGGGCAATGCAGCGCTGTACGGCTGCAGCGGGCCACCGCCATTATTATGAGCCCGGTACTCATACGACTGTGGTGGCGGGTGATACGCAGACGGCGGGGTTCGGTACGCAGACGGCGGGCTGTGGTGTCGGTCCGACCAGCGCGGCGACTCGGACGACGACGAGGACGCGGAGGGGTACGGCGAGTACCGCTGCGTGTCCTGCTGTGTCTGTGTCTGCGTCTGCTCGGGGATCTTGAGAGCCCCGGGGACGTGGCGCAGGGGGTCTGAGAGCCGCCTGCTGCTGTGGGATGGGGCGGGGGGCTCGGTAGCGAGCCAGACGCTCGTGCTCGTGCCGCCGCTGTTGCTCCGGCGCAGACGCGCCGCGCGCCCCGCTGTGCGGGGAACGAGCCGGCCGTAGCCTGGCTGCTCGGGGGAGAGGCAGGTACTGGGGAAGGTCGGGCTGTGCAGGGTAAAGTTCGGTACCGTACATTGCAGGTTAGGATGCGCACTCACCCGAAGAAGGGAATTAGTTCGTCGCGGATTGGGTAGGCGACTCTGCGTAGGCAAAACGTGGGTGAAAAGTGAAAGGGGTTAGCGGCAATGAACGCACCTGCGGGATAGTTGCAGGGCGACCTGGTGGGATGAGCCAAGTCAGAGTGGCTCTGGCTTGGGGGTGACGAAGTGCCACTCACGTCGTGCGGGAGCCATGTTCCTTGGATTTTGAGATACCCGCCGCGGACGCGGCGGATGCGCGATGCGAGGTCCGGCTGGGACTCGACCATCCGTACGATGTCCGCTAGGACAATGTCAGTAACTATCATAGACCACCAAAGTCTAATATCCCACCTTTGGAGTTTCCAAGAGCTGAACGCGGTCGAAGTGAGTACAGATAATGAAACCAGGCGAGAACACGTACCCTTCCAGATGCCCGTCCATAAGATGTAGCCGTCGTCCATGTCCATCATGATCCACTGGCCATTCAGGGGGTACTCGTAGACCGGGCTGTTACGAGACACCTAAGAAAGACAAAGCAAGGATCGGTTCAAAGAGCCACCAACATGTATCCACGAGGATCATTGCTAGTGATGTAACGCGCGGTATTGACTTGGTGGTTTGAACTCGGGTATGGTTTGTACTTTGCGCCGTCGGCGCTTACCGGTGGCAACGAGAGCTGCAAGCAGTATATGAGCGAGTATTCGTACAAAGGAGCGTTGCGCACTCACGTCCATTTGAGTTGGAAAGAACCAGCGGGGAGACAAGAGCAGGAAAAGGAAGCGGGCTGGCAGCGGGACGGGCGCGGTAAAATAAAGGGCAGGGCATGTGGCCGCATGGGCGACATGTCAGAATTGGAAGTGTGTGTGCTCGCCACAGGAGAGTCTAGAAAATGGCAACGGGTAACGGCATGGCTCCGCTTCCGAAGGGATGGCCAGCGGACGAGGTTGGTTAGACCGGGGGCAGGCCATCACTGCTCGCTGGGAGTTTCCGCGCGAGGCCCGGCGAGTCGAGCGCGTCGTCCGTCCGTTTGTGGCAGCGGCCAAGGCACCGACGCGGACCAGCGCGGCCCGGCTCGGGGAGATCTGCCCTGGACGCGGCACACTCGAATCTCCCCCGCCCCGGAATGGCAGCCGAGCGCACTGGCCAATCTCGTCCGAGATCGCCCCCGATCTGGCCCCTTGCGACGCCCTTCCTCGTCATGTCGACGCCCGAGCTTCGCGGGTCCGCGAACCAGCTCGTCTCCGGGCCCGGGCCCTCGTCTCCGGGCCCTCGTCTCTATTGTTCGCGTCGCTCGCCCTTCGAGAAGCCGGTGCCTCCCCGAAGAACGCCTCGTCTCCAATCGACGCTATCAGCTAATATACGCTAGCCGCTAACTCTATCCTGCACATGCACGCCGGATAAAATGTAGCGTTGCGATTCCGGCCCAACGTTGCATTTCGCCCCCAAATTGCGTCTCCGAAATTCACGTACATTTGGACCCACATCTGTATGGAAAACGCGGACAAACAGTTCTCCTCGAGCGCAGCGAATGATGCTCGCAGTTTTTGATCGTCACCAGAGCAGATTTCGCCTCGGCTCAGCAGCGTACGTCACGAGGGGTATCAACAACACCCGCAATTATCCCATCGGAACCGAGTCCACGTGAGCGTCACACATTCCCACGCCCGCCATTGGGCAACGATTCTACACATACGCTCGTCCGTCCAAGGTCCATCACAGGCCTAATACATAGTCTTAAAGCGTCCTATTCAATGCCGCGACCCTCCCTCGCAAACGCCCCCAGCACCGCGCGGACCTCCGCGTCTCCGGGCCCCCCGCCGCTCGTGTAGATCACGTTGCTGACCTCGAAGCCGTTGAACTGGCTGGCCGCGCAGATCGTGTACGCACCCATGTTGTCGAACCCGAGCCAGTCGCCCACCTGCAGCGCCGCAGGCAGGCGCGTAACGGGGCACACGCAGTCTATCGAGTCGCACGTCGGGCCCCACACACTGCACGCCGCCGTACGTAACGCCTCCGCGCCCGGGACGTGGAACGACCCGCCCAACGACAGCACGTAAGGGTGCACCTTCTGATGATCGAACAGGATGCAATTGAATGCCCCGTATACACCGTCGTTGATGTAGTCTGCGAGACAGCCAAAACCAATCGCAGTATCAGTATCTGATATGATAACTCCGCGCTATACCGCAAAACGCAAGGAAATAACACGCACACATCACCGTCGGCTGATCGGCATCTATCTCTGCGTCCGGAGCCGCCGGGGGGCTCTCCCCCGCGCGCCGCGCGATTATATTGGCTGCCAGGCTGAACGCCCTGGAGACGTAGAATCGCCCCGGCTCGGCGATAATCCTGATGCCCTGTCGATCGGGGAAATACCGATCAATCGCTCCCGCCAGCACCCCCGCGTTCTCCTCAAAGTTCGCGTCTTCGAACCCGCCGCCGACGTCGAGCAGCGAGAACTCGTACCCGGCCTCCCGGCCCATGTCGAACGCCGCGCGCGCGCGCATGACCGCGTCCGCGAACGCCGACGAGTCGTAGCACCCGCTCCCGACGTGGAAGCTGACGCCCACGACGTCCAGCCCGAGCTCGCGCGCCTTCGCGAGCAGCCCGGGCACGCTCACGAGCGGCGCGCCGAACTTGAGCCCGAGCCGGCAGAGGCTCCTCGAGTCGTCCGTGAGGATGCGCACGACGAGCTTCGCGCGCGGGTGCGTGCGCGCGACCTTGTGCAGCTCGTCCGTGTTGTCGAACGTCATCATGTCCACGCCGGCCTTGGCCGCGTTGCGGATGAAGGACGCGGCTTTGCAGGGGTTCGCGAAGATGATCCGGCTCGGGTCGACGCCCAGCTTGAGCACCTGTGATATCTCGCCGTTCGAGGCGCAGTCGAAGCCCGTCCCGAGGGCGGCCAATAGGCGCAGGACGTATGGATCCGGGTTGCACTTGACAGCTGTGAGAGCGCGCAATCAGTGCCAGGGCAACAAAAGGGGTATATAACGTCAACCATCACGTACCATAGAAGGGCTCCACTTGGGGCAAGCAACGCTTCCACCTCTCGTGCTGCCTGTATACGACACTCAGGTCGGCGACGAAGAAGGCCTTCTCGGCGTCGGGCTCATTGGCTGCGGCCAGGCGGTAAGCCCTTATGATGCCGTTGCGCATGTGTGTGGTGGGATGCCCGCGCAGCAGGGGCGGCAAGGACGGGAAGATCGGCCCATCCTCCTCGGGGTGCCGCGCAGCCCCATCCCCTGCGATTTCGCGCTGATTGATGGCAGCCGGCTCGTACTGGATACCGCGCCCCGAGGTAGGGGACGTAGAGAGCAGGCCGGTGACGAGGTCGGTCGTCCATGAAAGTTTTTCTTGGTATGAGATAGACAGCGAGTCACGGAGAGTAGAGTCTACGGGGCACGAGGCCGAGAGCACTTCGACTTGAGACATTGTTCTATATGTGGGAAGATGGGTTTCAGATGCCGAGTCGCAAGTTATTTTGATGCGGTTGGATTTTTTTGGTGAAAGCGCAACAGTAAGAGATAGATCTGATGATGGTTTGTTGGAAGAACAATCGCAGGGTCGCGAAGCGTCTATAGGGCCGCTCGCACAAGTGCAGGTGATGCTCGTCTTGATAGATGTAAACCCGGTTTACCGAACCCCCCGCCGCGGTCAGCGAGAACCGGGCGGACTAGGAGCGGTAAGTTCTGGGTCTTGCTCAGTCGCAGGTAACTTCCTCGCCCCCTTTAGCGAGGAAGAGAGGTTTCGGGGTAGAAGGTAAAGAGTTGGTGAGAAAGGTGAGAAAGTCGAAGGAGATGGTGAGGTTCGAGAGAAAAGTGCTTGGTTGATCTAATACGGCGATGGGAGTAAGTCCTGTCAGGGAGGTTCACCTGGCTAAACGTCAGCACGTCCAGGCCCTGGAAATAAATCTATGCAAAACATTTACCTCGAACAGATGACCACCTGCAATGCACATCGCGAACGTAAGAAAGGGGGTTTTCGATGGCAGAAGAGCACAGATCACGTACGGTCGGGTCAAGAGACGTAAATCTCTATTCCTCTCCTGGTCAGTAATGTTGGCGCGATGGGTCTCTGCGTCGTGCAGCTCAGTGACGACGGCAGAGAAGGTCCAGTGAATGCTCTGTCGGCGGCGTCGACGTAGTCGGTCGATAGGGTTCGCTCTTACAAATTCGGCGAAAGCAGCCTACAAATTTCTATCGATGGAAGTCCGGTAATTTCCGGTTGACTCGCATGCGGGGCAGTGGCGCGGGACCGTTGTGGCAGAGCGTTTCCAGCTCCTTCTGGGGCTCAAGGAGGGCCCACATACCAAAGGTTATCTTAAACAACCGTACCGGTGTAAGCTACATAGCCTACAACCTTGAATGAGTCATAGATGTGAAGATTCGAGGGGCTTTATTAGTTGTCGATACTGTGTTCGCCCCGCGTTGCTTCAAACCTCATGATCTAGAGTCTCAGAAGGCCACAGCCCGGGAATAAGCATGGACTTTTCAAGTAATGGATTCCAGTGAGTGCATGCTTGGGGGTGTCAAGGAACTGGATGGAGATGGGTGTTGCAATTGGGATGCACTAGGTGTCGCGAGTGAAAGCACTTTTCCGAGCCACATAATTATCTACCAGTACCGAGGCTGTGTTACTCGGCACCGTTACCCTTTGATTATGTCTGCACGTCTGCACTTGGTGCCAGCAGGTTCCTCCCTTTTCAGGGGATCATATATGGCTTACTCGATATACACCACCTTGCCCTGCAACTGTGGGCGAGTCACATAACACTCACGAGCAGTATCTGGCGGGGCTTCGACTAGACGCCGAGATGATGGTGCGTAAAGAGTGCGTTCAACAAAAAGTAAAGGACCGGCGTTTTGCACTGCATTTCAGGGACGAGATCAAAGACGTCGGTACAAACACTGCATGCGGTCCCATTTGTTATCTATCAAGTCGTGAAACAATCGCGGATAGATTCAGAAGCAATGTCAAAGACATTCGCTCACATGAGACGTCAGATACAACACTTGTCAAATCTTACCTGACGCTGTGGGATCTGTTCCCAAAATATGACCCACTCGGCAGTTCATCGCGACGCCCACGGAGCACGGGTAAGTGCATCATTCCCAAGTGTACCCGCCGCTGAAGCCCAAGGCGCGCGCGTGCCCACATTGGTTGGCCCGAGCGCGGGCGGAGCTCCGTTCGACTGCGGGGCCGTCTCGTTGACATCCCACTCCAGAAGGCCGCCGAGGGGAATGTGCTGCACTACTACTCGCTTGCCCAGCACCTCTGCCTACGGCGGAAGATAGTTGGAACACCGATGTGCTGCTAAGACGAGCTATCTGCTTACCTCGTACATCTTGAACAATCCGGAGTTTACCTTGCCCCAATTAGGCACGCCGACTGCGATGGCATGTAGCTGCGACGAGTGCTCGTGGAATGGACCATGCTTAACCTGGTGAATCCGCGTGATTTGCATAAAGTAGAGATTCGTGGGCGGTAAGGGACGTCTGAGAATGGCAGAGACCGGGATTTCGCTTTGGTCTAGGGTACATTGGCCGAGCTCATGTACCTGTAATTTCAAGGAGAGACTTACCTCGTAGCTGGGCACTGCCAAATATGTATCCGAGGAAGCTGTAGTCGTCCAATCCCCAGACCCCGTGGCTGCCGGCCGGCTCCAGCTTGTATACGTCTTGTAAGCGCCAGCAGAGTCTGAGATATCGCACGAAGAGGATCAGGACTATCTGCCGCTCTTCATCTGGATTCGGGTGCAGAAACCGAACAAGGGTAAGGCACAGTAGAAACAGCCCGAACGACGTCTCGTGACCTGTGCCGTAGTCCATCCGGACAAAGTGTCCGAAGGATGTCAGGAAATACGGTTTAATTAACGGTACTGCAATTGATAAATGTGAGGGAAGCAGTGACGACAGTAGCGAGTCTGCTTCCTAATAATACGGGTGTTAACTCAATATCTCCAAGGGGCAACCTTGCGTACCTCCTCTAAGCGCTTGCCCCACGTCCGGAACGCGAGGTTACCAAACCGTTGTGGAGTCAGTAACGGAGGGATCTCGTCAATCAACGAGTCCAACTTGTCTAGAAGCGCTGTGAGGCTGGTGATTGCCTGTCGGGGGAAAATGGTATAAGCTAGCGAGTTCAAGACAAAGTTCAGAAGACCGGCGAAGCCACCTGGCTCACGGACTCAGGCTCCCATGGGAGAAAGGTCCCCACGACAGAGTCGCTGAGCCTGCGCAAAAAGATTCCATAATCTCGGTATCCACGGGTCATCTTCCATACTTCCACATCGTGATCGGTGCGTATCTTGAGCGTCGGCGGTGAGGATATCTGTTTGATGTCGGAAATGGTGATTTCGCGCAGCTCAGACAACTGCGATGCAGCCATCCTGATATTCGGAGGCAAGAATTCGGGGTGGTCAGTACCTTCCGGACGAACGCACTGCCAGTACTGGCTTGCACTACAAGGCAAACTAGGGAGGGTGGCCCGACTCCGACGAATTCCAACCTACTTACCCCGTGACACTGTTACGGGTCACGCGTTGCCGAACTCCACGCGTAGCGCGTCGCCTTTAGCACCGAACTTGCCACTCCGCCTTCGCCCTATACTTTTGGTTTTCACATCAGGTCTAGTAGAAGGATGGCTCCATTTGACGACTGGAATAAGATTGACGAAGACGACGAAGACGAGCTGCAGGACACATCGGTAAATCATTCCGCCCGTTCCTTGTCTCGACTATGACGCGATTCCTTCCGGTAGTGGCTCGAGGGCAAAAAAGATGTTATCCTATTTTGTATAGACTGCTCTGAGTCTATGCTTGAGAGTTATGACGACCCGAAGTACGAAGACACGAAAACATGTCATTTGTACTCCGCCCTGGAAGCTGCGATGCAGATCCAGAAGCGTAAGGTCCTTGTCGGCCCGAACGATTCGGTCGGGATTATGCTGTTCAACACTGTAATGTCTACGGTAGCTTCTACTGACTTCCACTCATTGGTCTCTCTTCGACGAATAGACCAGAAGAAACGAGTCTACCTCTCAGGGGTCTGAGATCAAACACAATAACTTTGTCTATCAGCCTATTGCACAAATCAGCGCACCAAAGGTCTTAGAACTCATGCAATTGCTCGATGGTCTGCGTACTATCTGCAAGGTCTGACACATTCTGAATGGTCTTTGCAGCTGCCAGAGAGGATCCCGAGTACTTGCGTGAAACATTCCCTCCCCTAACGGGGAAGCGAGTACCTATGGGAGACGTATTCACCAGTTGCAATTGGGTACTACGTGATGGGTTAGCAGGTCTTCTTTCCCTCTATTCTGGTAACCCACATGAAATATGAAATGCTGCTAGAGCACCGAAAACCGCGACAAAGCGTGTGTTCCTGATCACAGACGAGGACAATCCACATCCTGGCATCGGAGGGCAGAGACTCCTGACCTCCGCACAGACAACACTGCTTGTGCGGATAGTCATATCCCTGTTCTGCAAACTCTGACGCTTCCCTAGGATCTCACGCAAGCGGGGGTCAACGTGGAGCCTTTCTTTATCAGTACGGAAGAAAAGCCCTTTGACACGAGCAAGTTCTACTCTGTGAGTGTCAGAGGTCCCTATCTGTTTCAACGTTAATTGAAGCCTCGCAGTCCGTCTTGCTGCCCACGAACCTTGAAGATGCAGATGACGACCCCGACTCGCCTGCTTCTGTGCTGCCCGAGTCGATCTCCATTACTCGAATAGAAGACCTGATCTCCCAGATGCGAATATATGAAGTACCGAAACGCTCGCTATTTAATGTGCCTTTCCAGCTTGCCGACGGGTTTGTCATTGGCGTCAAAGGGTCGGTGAAGGAATTCATGTAGCTGGCCGCGCATCCCTAATTTCATGATTAAAGGTATGGGCTAGTAACAGAACAGACGAAAGGATCGTATAGATATTTTGTTGATCTGGGGGAGAAGATGGAGGTGGCTGAATCACGGACGGTCTACGCCGATGTGACCGATATCGTACGTTCGAACGTCCGTTTTTGCTTTTGCATACCTCAGCGCAAACCAATTTCACGTAGGACGAACCAGAAGAAGTGCCAAAGCCTGAGATCCTCTACGGTATGACACTGGGCGGTAATCCTGATGAAAATGAAGCCGGGGGTCGCCTCGTTCCAGTTGGCTGTCGGGTGAGCATGCCGTACATTCTCCCGTGGGGCTTCCTGGCTTACTATGTGCAGGTATTTTATACCGCAGAGGAAGTGAAGACGTTTCGCACATTGGGCTTGGAGCCAGGTAGATATCGTTGAATCCAGTTACATTCCCGTTTCATTTTCGATTGTCCTGACCTCTCACTCTCAGGAATAAAGCTGCTCGGCTTCAAGGACAGATCGGAGTTGCTTTTTGAGGATAATGTCAAGCACTCGACTTTCGTGTATCCCGATGAAATGGTGATGTTTCCCATTCCATTGATAGTACATTTCCACTAATGTAGCAGGCAGACATATTCCGGAAGTAAACGGACGTTCGCCGCTTTGTTGAAGTCTATGATTAAGAAGGACAAGATTGGTCTAGCACTGGCCTTGCTGCGGCGAAATTCATCACCCATCTTTTGCGCATTGCTTCCGCAAGTAAGTATGCCCTCTGCCGGCTTTTCTGCCGAAAAGAAGTTTTCTTGATACTTCCGAACTTTAGGAGGAGAAACCAGACGAGACGGGTTGGATGGAGCCCTCCGGATTTCACCTCATCCCGCTGCCCTTTGCGGATGATATCAGAGCTGCGCCCATAGACGAAGCCTTGCGCAGTACGTTCCTCTCTTCCTTATTTCGGGAATTTACCATTACCTGCATCTGGTTAGCACCGGAAGATATCAGAGATGCGGCTAAAGCCTGGATACATAAGTTGTCTGTGAAGAACGGTACTTACCCCCCAGATGCTTACCCAAATCCCGGTTCGTCCGCGCTTGAACTACGGAGGCTCATGACTTATTATTTGTCCTCAGCGTTGGCGTACCATAACGCCCAGCTGGAGGCAAGCGCGTTCAGAGAAGAATATGACCCAGAGACATTCGAGGACTTGACAATTCCGAAGTATGATATGATCCACAAGGTAATTCTTTGTAAAACTGACTTATTAGGTCATCTTCTGACCCAGTTGAATCGCTACAGCGAGCCGGTCCGCTCATGAAAGATTGGAAGCTCGCACTCGTAAATGATGAATCATCGCACATAACAATTGCCACAACCGGGTCAAAGCGCAAGGCTGTGAGTGACACGGTTTCTTTGACCTCCAACTTCTCTTCCCCTTGATGATGGGATGTGAACTAAAGTTTCATCTCCTCTCAGGACATCAGCGTTGGAGAAGCGGAAATTCGGTCGAAATACGAGTCTGGAACTCTGAGCAAAGTAAGTATTCCGGGACCGGAACATGCCTAACACTGATGAACATCAAATGATGTATCATTGCAGCTCCGAGTGGATCAGCTCAAGGAGTTCTGCAAGAGCAAAAGCTTACCTGTCTCTGGTAAGAAGGGTGAATTGATAGATAGGGTCGCAGAATGGCTCGATTCCCATCCATGATTTGAGTATAATCCGTATGCTCACACTTCCTTCAATGTATGTCTCTGCAAGGGCAACACTCCGCTTCCAGAAGTCCAATATCTGGGTTACGAATCATTGATCTACTTGATCCTTGCCGCCTTGAGGCGCCGTAGGGCTGTTGTCACCACGCCTAATACAGCACAGTTTTTTGGCCACATTCTCCTTTGTGTCTCTTCATAACCTGTTGGCTGTCCCGGACATATCGGCACGCGAATCTAAGCATGCGATTGCCGTGCGGCTTCATCGTACCTGGCCTTGGCCTTGGCTCGAGACTGTCCTCTTGCGCTCTTGTTGCCAATGCTACGTCTGGCCATCAGGTAAGTCTCGGCTTCAGAAGACTGATTTGATTTCAGAGAGAATCGGTCCCGCCTCTCCGGTACAAACGGTTCAATCATCTTCGCCTTGAAGCCGCGGTTCGTAGCAGCCGGGGACTCTGCCTTTGTTCTCGCTACATAACTGTTATCAGAGGTAATAGACGGAGATGGCACCCTGCTGGTCTAGTCGTACGTAACGCACCAGCTGCGACGCTGAGGAGTGCGGAGGAAGTGTCATACCTCTGGAGTCGATGTGCGAAGATACGGCCTACTTACTCTTCTCGTTATTGGAAATGAGCCCTGATTATGACTTACCGGACGCCTTGCACCTTCTGTCAGGACTGAACAAGGCTCCGGAATGATAGGCTTCGTATGCCTAGCGTTGATATCCAATATTATGTCTACCCTGGGCCAGTTCGAGCCTCACAGTGCTCTATCTACACATTCCTATAACAGTGAGGCAAGGCTTGTGCTTTATGAAATGCTTACCCTGAGCACCCCATACTGTACGCGTTGTGTGCCCGGGCCATGCGATGGTCGAAACGTCTATTTCCGGTAGATAACTCTCATTATCGCTGATGTCCTATAGGCTAGCAGCGCCAGGTACCAGGGTTTTAGATCAGGTTCATGATCCCGGAAGCACTAGTGCTTCTCTACTCCGCAGTCCCATATACCTACCACCTGTCTATCGACATGGTCGTGGACGATGCTTTGCCGAGTTATACGAGGGAAGACTCCAACCTTCAAATTCGGTCTGACGGGCCTGGGGGAGCCCCCTCACACGAGTGTTCGCTCGAGAGCAAGGGGAAGAAGTGGCTGAATCTCATTATCAAGAATAGCCGTGCAGCGAGCACACGATCACTGCCTATATTCAATGACGGAGACGCCATTACTGGCACAGTAGAGGTAGAACTGGACAAGCCCGACGGTATCAAGTCCGTAGCAGTAGCGGTTCGTAGCTCTGCTTCAACATTCATGAGACAACCTTCTTACACCCAGTTACCCTCCAGCTTCTGGGTGGAACGACCTCCGTGGGCCAAGAGGAAGTTCGTTTCCTAACTGAGGAACAGCTCTTGTGGGCGTCAACCGCCAATGATGGCCCACTTCGCGGACAAAACTCGTGGCCATTCTCTATCACCATACCTAGTGAACTTCCTGTGGCTTCAAAATATAATGGCAGGCCCGGAGAGAAATATCGACTTCCACCTACTTTCTCCGAAAGAGCAAGCCCTGTGTATATCGATTACAAGATCGTCGTGCGAGTGAAGCGAGGGCTTTTACGAGCGCAGTCAATGTAAGATTGTGTCTCCATCAGTGTGCGGCCTCACTCAATACTAATCACTTACTTAGCCTTACTCAGACAATCGGGTTTATACCACAAAGCACCGGGGAAGTCCCTTCATCCCATAGGCAAAAGGCATACGCTGCCGGAGCCCCATTGCCCGGTCCTGACGTTGACCCTGAAGGATGGAAAGTGTTACCAAGAATCCCAATGAAGGGTACGCTCTTCGGTTCAAGAGAAGTAGAAATCCAATGCCAGGTCAGAGACGTGCGTATGCGAAGATTCATCCCTCTAATTATACGTCTCCTTGTCAGTTAGCTCTTTCAGTGCCAGTAAGTTTACTATGAGCTCCGATGGCTCGCCTGGACGCTGACGGCTCGGCGACAGTTGACGTACGCCGTAGGAAGCCGCGTTCATCTCTTTCTCACATTATCCGGCCAGGACCAACAGGCTATCGACCTCCTATGCAGCCACGGTGCCAGCAGAATTTTCCTGGTTCGATCAGTAATGGCCGTATCCCCCGGCAGTAAGTCAAGGAGTGACAACACCTTCAAAACAAGCTCTAGTAGGGCTCTTGTTTGGAGAATAGACGACGCTGCCTTAGAGGGCGCAGGAAGCTCAGAGACAACATTTAAGAGAACGCTGCAAGGAGAAATTGA
Organism: Gloeophyllum trabeum ATCC 11539; assembly: GCF_000344685.1. Lineage (NCBI taxonomy): Eukaryota > Fungi > Basidiomycota > Agaricomycetes > Gloeophyllales > Gloeophyllaceae > Gloeophyllum > Gloeophyllum trabeum. The sequence continues at coordinate 213,140 of NW_006920418.1, read as the reverse complement.
GGTCAAACATGCATCCACACCGACATTCAATTTCCCAACTGTGTCCATTACCGTCAGTCAGTTCCTTGAGAGGTCCCATGTCTTCCCCTGCTGATTCAATCGCACTCGAATGGCGTCTCAGTATGAAATAGTCCTCTTGCCCTTCCGCGCTCCGGGTTTTGTCCCTGCTTCAAACACAGACCAGCCTTTGCTTTCCGAGCAGGTGAAGATAGTTACCTCTTCCCCGCCGGGGACTGCGCCTCCGCGTTCGTATGCGCCCCCGGGATACGAGATGCCCGACGAAGGCAACTACAATAATGTTATGGGTGTCTTGGAAAACGGAAATCAGAGATTTCTCAATCATCATGCTCTGAGTTAAGACTCTTCGGGATCGTGGTGGCGTGTAGGGTGTTGACTATGAATTCCGTGAACTCGCCCCGAATGGTATCACAAGTAGTGTGCGTGATCTCCTAGAGACTGTATTAGCTATTGAATTTATTCGATATTAACATGGGAAAATCATGCAAACGGGGTAGCTGGATGCCCTGTCTTATATATTTGAGTATGCAAGTGCTGGCTATGACGGCGACTCATCACGTGCCAAGAATAATGTATGAGTTCCCTATTTTCAGTGCAATTGTCGGCTGCTCCGAAATCCAATAATTCGCCACTAACTTCCCACCGTTGGTACGCGAAATATTCATGCTCGGCCGCGTGGCGAACGACGTCCTTCTGCTTCACGATTGCGCCTATGATCGTTGGAATTTAGGACGTTTGCAAATGTCCAGAGAATGGGTAATAGATACCAGGAGCGAAAGTTCACCTCCACATGGGTTTGCGATTGTTGATGCTTACCGCCTCAGGGATTACAGGGCCTGCGTGCCAAAGGTTTATCAGAGAGGTCTAATGTCCGCTTCCGGACCCTGACGCCAATCTAGTGGGTACAACATTTAAGTAGGCAGCTTGGACTCGGGGCCTTGAACAGCTGAGATAACGTACTGTAATTAATCTTTGTTTGGAGCATGACCGGGCTCTCCGAGACAATGTATGCGGGGATACTTGTAGAATGGAGTGCAGCCTTGTTCGGTTTCAAGCGTAAATAGGTGTACATGTATTGACATGTAGCTTGAGCACGACACAAGAATGCCCCGGGAGGCAATGACGCGTAACGTCACGCGTTTAGGATCAGGGCAAGTTGAAGCAAATCTGATCATTGTGAAGTTCACAGTTCACTCGTCGCAGTCCATTCTTACCTACAGCCGCTTGCAGATCGATAGACCATCAATTCAGAAAACCACGTATAGTCGGAGTGGGTCGGAGTGGGTGCCAGGGACGTCGGAAGAAGGTAGAGAAGTCCAGATGGTCCGATTTCTGTCTCTCGGGGACTTGAAATTGCTTGTCCGACGTGGTCCGACTGTAAATGATTTTCAGAAAGCGGGCCCATCGATCTGCAAATGGCTGTAAGTCCACTGGAGTCCCAGCGACAGTACTGACTCAGTGACTGCTTACAGTCATTTGCAGATCGATGGGCCCACTTCTCAAAAAATCGTTCATAGTCGGACCACATCGGAGAGGTGAATGGAAGTCCCTGAGACACCAGAATCAGACCATCTGGACTCTTACGAGTCCCGACGTCTCTGGGCGTCCCTGGCACCATTTCCGCCGTACTCCGACTGTAGGCGACATTCTAATGGATGGCCTGTCGATCTGCAAACGGCTGTAACTCAACTTAAGCTAGTGATAGACCGCTGACAGAGCTATGGTAACGCTGAGCGGCTACTGCATGAAGGAACTCATACCTTTGGAGGACGATATCACCCGTTATGATTCTGGTCATTTATCCTCGCGAAGTTCTGAGTCGCTGTTTCCATCTTGAAGGTACGTCGGGGCACTCCTTCTGGATCATGATGCTAAAGTGGGCACACCGAGGCATATCGAAGGAAATAATGGATTGTATCATAAGCTGCGCTCCATCTTGCAGATCCCAACCTGTCTCATAATCCAGTTGCTGGAGTGCGGACAGACAGCTATCACATCGCGATGTGGGTGCTTCGCCCGACAACAGGACACTCGGAAAATGACGCAGCGCACCCACACGGGTCGCAAAACACCTGAGGCGGTGGGCAATATATCGCACATCGCGGCTCACGCTTCTCGATTGCAGCGCCTCTGCTTGCCACGGCTACCACCAATACGCACAGCGTATAGAATGCGGTCTTCATCGTGCGCTGTGATAGACTGCAGGCTCAGTTTTCGGTTCGACTAATGAGTACGCCGAAGTGACATACGGGGTGTACGGCCCTGAAGTTCGAAGTATGACCACACGGAGACCAAAAATTCGAGCTGGACAGCGAGCTGAGGTAGCAGTGAGGATCAATCGATGACCTGTACTCCCCACTTACGTTTTCGTCTTCACTAAGTTGGTTGTGTAATTTTTGTGAGTTCTTCTCTGCATGTTATATACGTCGAGCTAATCTCTGAGCATACTGCGGCCAGACTTGGCATGGTTTTTTTGATGACTCCGGAAGAAGGCCCATCACTTCCGGTAAGTGATCATGAAACCTTCGTTCTTACCGCTGCCTGCCAGATGAGTGTTTCGCCTCACGCGGACGCTCCCCATAATGGAGAGGAAGACTGCATGATGCAGCTAGTTTGAGACCATATCTCCAATGATATTTCGTGCGTCCGTGCTGTACCTTGGAGCATGATTCATTCCAGCTCCACAGCCCTGTGCATGAAATGAGACTCCACGTCTGTTTCGATCGTCGCTGTATTCGGCCACGCGAGTGAAAGGGCGATACACTAGAATGCCGTCAAACACCTCTGGGAGCGCATCATATATAGCTCACTGCGGGCTGATTACAACTAACAGCATGATATTCATTCATTTTCCGAGAAGTCAGCCCAGACGGTATACCGTCCCTTATGTACGTGGGCAGTTCTTGTGTTACAAAGTGCTTGTCTCGGGGGAACAAGGCTCAGTAGTACACCTACAGGGCGGGCAGAGGTGGTACCCCAATTCACATGCAATATCGCAGGTTATGGGTTCCGTTGAAGTTGCTCTACCCATGTGAGCCAGCGCAAGAACAAATACTGTGCTGAGCATGGTAAGTCTCATTTTCTGTCCTGTACCTATATTTACTTCAGCCCCTATCCGAGGATCAAACGAATGCCGACTTACAATGGGATGCCGTCCGTGATTCGAGGAATGGGATTGTTTCAATAACTCAGAGGACCTGTACGGACTGCGATCAGGAGTGACTCGCGATCCGGGCGTCAAGCACTCACGAAGGCTCTATGAAAAGGTTCTCCGACCCGACGTGTTGTTCGCGGGCCCTACATTTATATGATGCCCTGAAATACTGCGGCAAGCTATTAGCGCAGTTGATTGTCATGCCCTGATTATCTGACCTCCGTGTTCCTGTGGCGTAATCACCATTCTCTCCTGACACCCACGAGAATGTCTGCTCTATCCTGCGAAACCAACCCCAGCCGGATACTACGGTGTCACCCGATATAGGCACCACGGTCCAAGTACAGCTGGCCCGAGCAGTCCATATTTGCGTTGACGGTGCGTGGTGGGATCTGTCGAATTCATGATGGCTAAAACCCGCAATTGGGAGGGCGCTGACGGTACTCTATCCGTACGTGTCTCGTTGAGTCGCAACATTGTTATTCACTCTGTCGTTCGAGATGGTGGCGTTCGATATACCCCGGGACCCCGGCTCCGACAATGTACCTTATCAGAAGTCGTTATGTTGGCAAAGAGTAGTATATTGATCTCTCGTTCAAATAAGGTCAAAAACCTACAGGCCGCTCTTGGTCGGGGAACAAACCGCGGTGGTACAATTGCAGGGCGGACACAAGTGTTGCGGCGGAGGACAAAAGATATCACAGACTATCTGACGTCCCTCCAGGATAGCCGCGCTAGTTCTGTGGGCTAAGACGAGACACAACACTGTGGCGACAATAGAGAATCTCATGTTCTGTCAGGCCAATGGAGGTATGCGCATGCGACGACTCAGCTACACATTTGGATTCATAATGGGTAACACAGACTTACGAGCCACCTAAATCGCGATGAGATGGGAGGACAATGAATATTGAGCGTAGGACCTGCAGGTGACTGGGAGAGAACTTGTGAGTGGTTTATGCCCTCGTCGGCGTCTGCTAATGGACTCACCACTGAGGCTCTGTTATGAGCTGCTGAACCGCCCAGCGTCGATGAGTACTTCTCTCTTATGTGGGCGCGATATTGCTGCGGTTTCCACTCTACAGCACGGTGCCCACCAGTCTGCCTGGAGATACGAAATTACATTGTAAGTGTCTCAAATATCTCCGTGACGAGTCTGTAGACCCATCTGCACTGAATTAGACCTCCCGTGAAGTTGTCAGATGGTTAATGTTCAACGCAGGGACAACTAGTTTCGAATGTGCTATAACGCTAGAGTCGGAGCCACCGCTCACCCGACACTCGAAAACGTTCATGGAACACGGACTTCGACTGAGGGCACCTTCACAATGAATTCAATACCTGACACACCGCGCTGGTGCGCCACCATCACACGTCAGCGCTAAGGCACCTAACTTGGCTGGCGATCGGAGAATGAAGACTAGTTGGTCTCGATGCCACTCCCGAATGGCAACAGCGACCATACGCTAGGTCAATATACCGTAAGGCCCTGAGATTGTTCGTCCCGACATAAAATATCATAAGCTACAGCCGTAATCACGACCATCACAATACAGAGGACATCACAACAGGCATAACTCCAGCAAGATAGATATCATAAAGATTGCGACAAAATGCATCCACCCTATGGATGGCCCTGATGCGTCGTTCCGGAGTGAGATGCCTGTTGCAGTGACCGCAGTTCCAGGTTCCCCGATGGTCGCGGTTGGTATCGGCGCCTGGACGCCGTTCATACCCGTGGCCACAGACGAAAGTGCCGCGAACCCGACGGAGGGTGGCGAGAATCGAAATACCGAATACACGTTTTTCTGGACAAGTGAGCAGGCGGCGCAAGTGACAAAAACCTCGTGCAGTCCAACTTACCAAAAACGAGTCGCCGATAATCCATGAAGGTACCCCCGTGCCTGTCGGGATTTGGAAGAATGCCCCAATGCATTTCCCACTGCCATCTTGCAGAGCTGCGTGTTGGAAGTCGGCACTTGAGATTGGCCAGGCGGGGCCACCGAAGGATATCGTGACGTTGACTTTCGTAGAGCATGCTAAAGCCGAGACAATTCGTGGGAAGAAGCGTGAATTAAGAACGAGAAAACCGAGATGCAAGCAGAGATGCCCAGTGCCAGAAGAAATGGAGCTTACGATAGAGATAGTATCCCGTGTATCCTCCCGTCCCAGGCTCTGAACCGGGGATATTGGCATATATCTGTGATACCGCGTCCGGTGGACCACCAATCAAGGTCGTTCCAGTATCGATCGCAGCGTACTGCTCTCCGGGTGATGGTGAAATCATTTTCCCTTGCACAGTCAAACCTGGACAAGTAAGCCATCGTGTTCAATACTCGGAACCATCATAACATGATAGGAAGTCGCACTAGTCATGGGTATGGTCCAATACAGTAATCTATCGGAGGGTACGTTCTGGTAGTCAATCATGCCGGTATATAGGGATTGATTTAAAAATCCTACAGAAGGTTAATGCGCAACGTTCCGAGAGGACTTAAAGCCCCATACCCATCGTGAACTGTCCCCCGGGCTCGAGGCTCTCGACATTAGTAGCGTTGTTGAATCTTGACAGAGAGATGGCGGTCGGTCAGAAGGTTGTATGCAAAGGGAAATCCGTACCGGGTCAACTGAAAGGACATCACGGGCTCCGACCACGCGTTGGCAGAAGCCAAGGTCTGCCAGAAAGGTGTGGTTAACTGGCTGGCAAGGCCGGACCATGCTAGCCCCATTAGACCGGAAAGCGGGGGTGATAGGATCCCCTGTACTTGGTCGCACAGACCTGGTGAAGCATTCCCGTCAAGTCAGGTGAATCTCTAAGCCCCGGAAAGATGTATTCTGACCGAATGCCTGGTTCTTGACCTGAAAACCTGCCATTTGAACCACGTCCTGAACTGTGACACCTGAAGCCGCTCCGCTACCATAGTGGACGTTGAATGAGTTGCCTGTGTTTTTGAAGGTGCTCGAGAGATGTGAATTAAACGTGGGTATGACGCCTCCTTCAGGGTCAGTACAGCCTATTGTGCACGAGGACGATGCTATCCAAAGGTCTGAAGAGCCTGTGTCGAGGATAACATTGTAAGCTATCGGAGGCGTCCCTACAGCGATAGTGCCAAAATAGCTAACGAAGCACGATCTGTCAGTACCGCAAGAATGCATTCGTATGAGTTACAGCTTACTCTCCGTCCACTGCTTGGTTTGTTAGTCTTTGCGAGGCCCACAACGTACCGTAAGCTGCAAGGTCACTGCAGGCTTTAGCGGACTTACAAATTCATACCACTCCCCCTTCTAACCCTATCGTTTCCACCCGCATATTTGCTAATTACATGGTTTCGGTTACGTTGGGCCCAATCCTCCGAGTTGGCGCCAGTCCTATCGCGCGACCGTCGTACGATGGGTATAGTCGTTCCGGATGAGATCGGTATTGGTTCACAGTTGACGGATAGTACAGATAGTACTAGCAAATATACCGACAGACTCGTCATAGCCCTCATCATTTTGCCTCGCAAAATGTGTGTTCAATTGAAGTCCGGGGTGGATGGGACCAAAGAAAAGGAAAGGCGCAGGGTCCAGCCGGTACAGCAATTTATGCCCTCCCGGGGCAATATTGGAGGAGGTCTCGGACAGAGCACAAGACTCGTAGCCAAGCTCTTCATATCCGCCGAGCAGAGGCCTACTGCGCTGATGTGTCGCAGAGATCACCGCCTTGTCCCGCGCCAGCGGTGGACTGCCGAGTACACGGTCTTGGCGCATCTCGGTGCAGAGCAATGCATTGACAGATTTGGGAGAAATCTGTCCAGGCATTGCATTGCTATACGGATAGCTTCGTAAGTGTTGTACCTCGCGCAGAGTTGGCTTACGGCGGGTACTGGTAAGCGTGTTGAACACAGTAGGATGGCGTGAGAATACTTAGATTTGGCCCCGCCACATCCATCCAAAATGTTCGAATTCGCGGCGGCTACCCATGTGCTGAGGTTGACGATGCCGCTGTAGGCATCGCTCCATGTAATACCGGCGTCTTCGCAAGTCTACTTCTACTCCTAGACTACCCAAACTATGATCCTGTAACATTAGAAATTATAACTCTACGACCCATCCAATACCTACACTTAAGCCAAAGTCCCGAGTCTACACGAGAATAATCCACAAAACAGAAAACACAACGAGGACATGCCTCGCATCCACCCCCATCCTCCCCACCCCATTTACCACGAAATCCGGCAGGGTCGAATTGCCCGTCCAAATATTATCATCGCCCACCCAGACCACCGCGAGCCCCGGCCCGGGCACCTGCACCTCGCACCCGTCCCAGCAGTCCACCTGCGCCGTCACCTGCTCGCCCTGTAGGTCCCCCACCGCCCCCACCGTCTGCCCCGCCCAGCTGATATCCGTCCGCTCGCGCACGGACGGCGCGAGCAGGTAGCGCACCTCCGCGGTCGACTTGAGCCCGCCGGGGATGCGGAACGTCTCGTTCTGCCCCGCGTCGTCCGCAAAGTTGAATAGCACGAGCTTCCCCCGCGCGGAACCGCCGTCGTCGTACACCCCGTACGCAGCCACGCTCGCCCCCGAGACCGTCTCCGACGCGTTCAGGTTCAGGTCGACGACGACGCTCCCGGAGGCGCTGAGCGTCTCTGCGAGCACGAGCTCCGCGTAGTAGGGAGAGCCCGTGCGCCACCCAGGTCGGTTCGACGTCGCGTTGGACGAGATGTTCAGGTTCTTGAGGTCCTGTGGCGCGCTCGGCGGGTCGAACAGGTTGTACCGCACGTCGTACTCGCGCGTGTGGAGGTACACCGCGGAGAAGTTGGACGCGGCGTGTTTCAGTGCGGCGTCGATGACCCAAAGGGACGCGGCGAACGTATTCGAGATGTTGGAGCCCCCGCAGGAGACGGTGTTCATTTCTGTGAGGAGCATGGGGACGCCTGTTGCCTTGGCCAGGTTGATGCCCTCCTTGTTCCAGCTTACGAACGTATCCACTATTCATCCATGAGACGCCCGTTTCAACAGCGTCGCTGGCAACTTACGGTTGGAGTGGTCCAGGAAATACGAGATGTTTGTGTTCTTTTCGTTCTCGCCGCCGCAGATGTGCGTCGGGTAATGCTGCATTCTAGTTTCGGCATTAGGCTAATATCTCACGAGAGCAATGCGGAACCGCCTACGAATAATATTTGTAATTCATGTCTCCGAGACCAGCGTGGATGACGTCCGTTAAATTCCTAGAGTATGGCTATAGCTCGCATCATAGTTCTGGCTACCGCAGACTTACCATCCGCAACAAACAGTCGGGCCTCCGACTAAAGGGGATTGTATCAGGTTGCCCGACGGCGTATTACGAAGTCCGTCAAGGATCGTGCCGACGTCGTTAATCTGCAGTTGTCAGTCCGCGAAAGGTTGACTAGCAAACACAAGGCCTCACATAAAGCGAGATATTGTAACCCGGAATATTCCCATGGCCAGAGTAGAGGTCTGGTTCCTATTTCGATTTCAGTGCTAGGTCAGCAATGGCCGGCACTCGAGCGTACATTACCGAGGAGGAAACCATCCAACGAGCTACCAAGTGCCTTGTAGGCGGCCTCAGCCACCTCGATCACGTTCCCCTCTCCCCAGCTCGGCAGGTCCTCTCGCATGCTCAAGCCTACCAGAAACGTCATCCCGCCGACTTTCTTCTGCACGGCGTTCAGGACCTCCCACAGCTTCGGCCCGAAATTGGTCGGGATGTTGTTCGAAGGTGCGTCCGGGTTCGGGAACGTAAGCATCTGAGACTGGTCGGCCAGGTAGGTAGACTCGTCCATCGAGTTACCTCCCACCCGTATACGCAGCGGGGAGGAATCGGCTAACCTAGACCGGATGTTGTGGAGGTAATTGAGGATGGCGGGAGGTATGGTGGTGTTTGACTCGCCCCATAATGTGTTGAAAGAACTGAGCTCGAAGGAGATTCCCAAGAAATTGTCATAAACTACATTGACAGCGGAACTCGCGGGCGGGTTCGAAGGGAAGTTGACGTCCACAGGCGGCCTCGCCCCTGCTACAGAGATTACAGACCAGCATAGCCAGATGGCAGACGAGCGGATGAAACGAGCGTGCATGTTCCTGTACGAGACAGGACGGGGAAAAGGAACTTGGAACTTGGAGAAGGTGAAGGTGAAGCTTGGGTGAAGCGAGTGTGCATCGCTGTCGGCGTGCAGTTCATGCCGTGAAACGGTTGGGCCAAGCAAGGCAAGCAGATGCCAAGCTCGGAGGGCACGCGACATATCTTATTGCGCCCGTTAGCCAAGCTTTTCAGAAGCAGGGTCGCCGACATATCTTTGATGACAACCATATCTCGAAAAGGAATTCGAAGAGAATTGTGGCACTGGCAACAACTTAGCAGGCAGTGGACTGACGAAGTTGAACTCCCTTTCACTACAATCCCGATCGAAGCATTCGAGGGTTTAAAGCATGCAAGTGGAAGGAAGCACCCACCTTTTTCCCGGTGAAATATGTGCTTGCCGTGATATCATCGGCATCCGCGGCTTTTGATGTGTGGCTGATTGGGAAAGTCGCTAGATGCGACAGAGTCCACAACACATAGGCTCTGAATAGACAACCTTAACCATCTTGTATGTACAGGAGCCTGGCCGACTCACTGGGTACCGATATCGAGTATGCGGCAAACTGTGAAAAGTCAAAACGACCCGGGCCAGTCAAAGGTTAATTTTGTTCAACAGTGGTTGAAAAGAATTCGAATCATACTGCTGTCGAAAATCTAATCCTCATACAGAAAATGATCTTTGCTCAGTACTATTCCTTGAACATCCATCTGTTTTGCAAGGCGGCAAGGGGCACTGAACAAAGTTTGGCCTTTGTCTGGTTATTGTTGTGTGGCACAATACAGGTAAGTATTGTGACTGTCAAATCTGATCATAATTCTTTTGCATATAGCTATCGCACGGGGATTGGCAGATGTTCATTATCCTCAGCTTCATCACGCAAACAGTCACTTGCGGTTCGAGTAGCAAATCCAGCTATCCACATCTTCAGGCTGGCTTCTCACAAGGCCCCGCTCACTCCCTGGACCCTTTGAGGCTGGCGCGATACCACCCGCTCCAACGTCGCAAGATCCAGAACGGATACCTTCTCAGGGGAGCCCTTTTTTGGAAAAGTAGCTGTAGTTAAATGGTGAGGTGTTGACCATATTGCAGGGAATACCGGCTCGAAGTAGAGTAGAGACTCAAATGCCAGTGATGTCCCCCGTGGAGGCACCTGCAGCCCGCTGCTCGAAGAGCACAAGCCAGTCTCTAGAGCAGAGAAGCGGTAACGGCCCTACTTCCCCTGAATAGCGTACTTGCTAGGCTAGCTGTGCCTAGCTCCGATTCTCCTCATTATATCGGTCCAATGAAGAAGTTTGGGGCGCATGACATTGAGATATAACCAATGGTAATGAGGAACGGGGATAACGGGCGCAGTCTGAAAGGAAACCATGAGGCTATCTGAAGACGAGTTCCATTGAGATTATATACAATTCAAGTGGAAAGAGTTTACTTTCAGCATCCAATAGTAGCACAGGGGACGGGGCTTACGAGCCTCGGCAGAGATACAGAGCCATCGGAGGACCGTCCAACCAGGTAAATTGAGCCGCTGGAGCTGGTCAAAATGATTGGATGGGTGATAGCGAAGTGTTCTACTCATTCTATAGTGAATATGAAACGCTTTGGTCAGTGTCATCCGCCCGATATCTACCGCCGTTCGGCTGACACTTGCGGTATCCGTCCGACGGGTCGTCTAATAGTAATAGAATATGAAGGCGCAAGGGTCCGGCTCGATATCGCTGCACTTCACATGGGATCGTGATAAGCTCTTCTCCCTGTCATGAGCCAAAGTCAGACATTCTTGGTCTGCAGAGTGTTGCAACTTTGCCCTAAACATCAGCATACGGCGGGTGGCAAGACCAACCTCTTTGAATTCAATAGGCTCTGCCCCACGCAGAAAGTATGCCAAGTATCCGGGGGCGGATCGCGCTGCGAATATTTGAAGGTATATAATTGGGTGGTACGTGCGCAGAGCGATATCATTCGTCTCGAAGGGGATGTTCGGACTTGGTGAAATTCAGAAATCGCAGCCACAGGCGGGGGCCCGGCCACTCCCGGCGGCACCGGGTATTACCGGCTCTCCCCGTCGTCAATCCCTCACCAGACAACTCGCATTACACTCACAGGCTCGAAGCCTTCCCTCGACTCTCCTTTCGTCGCCAACCCCTTCCGCATCGTCAAAAATGATGCGCCCGACATCGTTGCGCGCAGCCGCGCGCCGCATCCCTCGCCAGTCGCGCGGGATGGCCTCGTCACCGTCGACGGAAAATGCGCAGAAGAAGGCGCAGGAGTATCTCGCGACCGCGCAGAAGCTCGGCGGGCAGGGGTTTGAGGCCGCACAGAAGTATGGGCAGCAGGGCGTCGAGACGGCGAAAAAGATGCTGGGACCTGCGGGCGAGAAGGCTAGCACTTTGCTCGGAAGTGAGTGTTCAACTGGGTTTTGCACGCGGGGATGGATATTGCTTGCATTTTTCTCGTCGCGTTTCAGCCCGCTTGAAGTGTACGAGTACTCAAAAGTAATGACATCTATTTAGGCTACAAGCAACCTCTGTTGTACAACCTTGCCGTCGCCCGGGAGATCCTGAAGCAGGTCTACGTCGCGGAGCGTCTGCAGCCCCCCACCTCATTATCCGCCATCACCAACGCGTATTCTACTCTCTGGGCTCGTGCCAGTAATCCGGCATACTGGAGAGAGGTGTTAAGGAACGGGGAGTGGAAGAGGATAGGTGTTTACGGACTCGAGGCGTACGGGATCTTCAAGGTGAGTAATAGTCGTATTTGTGTGAGGTCGTCGTCATGTGTTGACTACGTTTAGATTGGCGAGATCCTAGGCCGCAGGAGTCTTGTCGGGTACGACTTACATTAGGTATCTATCCATTAGAGTGCATCATCAACATGTACGGAAGGCTCTGTTAATTCTTCGTCGTGCCGTCGCTTCGAATTCCTGCGTTCGCGTCGGGTCGTGTGCGGCTCCTCATACCCTCATATCTCGACCTCAGGAGTGGATGACGGGTCGAGTATGCCTTGTCAGAGAGGAGGGAGTAGACCGACGCGCCTTCTCACTGTCAGGCACTGTAAAATCTCAGTTTCCTTGGATCCTTGGCCGCAGGGCATGGCGATCACCACCTCCTGTGTGACCACGGTCGACTTCGTACATCTCATCGTTGCCTGTCCTATCACGTCTGACACATTCCAGTGCTTTTCTTGACGAAGTTCCACCCTACAGACCTGTTGCATTCACCCTGACAGTCGCTGGATAAACTAACCTCTTAGCTCCATTATATGTGTTGGGGAGTACGGTCGGAAAGTCCAGGTATGGCATTATTATCAGCTATCATTTGTCAAACGTATGCCGTCCCTATGGTCAGATCTTGACCTCAGCAAATTGCGAGCTTCGGGCATCCTCTACATCGGGGTGGAGCGGGCAGCCTCTTGCTTCAAGGCGAAGAATACACTGCTTCCACGTTGTTGAAGCAAAGCTTACATTACCGTGGCTTCTGCGACAACCGCGCTTGTACGAAAATTGGTATCTGGCATGCTATAGCTAGTAACGGAGGCAGTGGCGGCAGGATCCAATTCACTTGCTAGAGACGTCTCCCCAAGTTCCTCCTGTGTTATGACATGCTGGGTAGATCAATCTAGAAGCCCACCTTGGCCATCGGAAATTCCAGGTATGGAATTCTCTATTCACGATTCCCGACTGACGTGACGTCCAAACTATCACGCAAAATGTCGTACACACATGAACGGTGTGAGCCCGATACCGGCCACCTTGACGAAGTACGCCGATGGCGAACGTGCTGATCGCATAGGAGTCTGACAGCTTGCGCCAATAATGGCGATTCCAGCCCGGATTCGTCTGTACTCACAGTTAGTGGTCCCGGTACCGGTCCGTGGTCCCTAACGCTGGCTCTGATCACCGATATATCGAGTTGGTGAGGAACATCTATAAATCCTGGACTGGTGAAGACTGATGACTGCGACTTGAGCGGGGTTAGCGACAATCGCAAGACAACAGTTATTGCCTTCAGATACAGTTTGACGCAACCACGACGGGCCCGGCCTTTGGACGTCGTGCCTGGCGTTCCCGCCGTATATTCTGCCGACCAGGAGTCTAATATATACTAAATATCGAGGCATCGGTCAGGCACAAGGTGTGGCTGTGCGTCGGACATCTCGGTGAAATTATACGCTGCAGCGGGATCGGGCTCGGGCGCCTTCCCCTCCGGATCAGTTGCCACAATGCGTCTTTTTGAGCCAATCCGACGCCCCGATCGACAGCTGGACTTTGCGTTCCGATTCGAACTATGTGCCGGCGGCGGCCCATGGACTGCAGGTTTCGCGGCTTCCGCCGCTTTGGGAGCAGCCTCTCTGGTCCGCGATTCAAAAGCAATAAAGCGCAGGTTGACGCTCGTGGTGGCGTCCTCCCCATTTGTATTATTACTGTATTCACAACCCTCCAGTGCCCCCCGCTAAACTGCTTTTAGTCGCTCAACATGGCGGTGATGGACCTGGTGTAAGTTGATCTGATCTCAGGCTCGCTGATGCCGCCGCCGCCTCATTCAGGATCCGACTGACGCGCAATATACAGGTTGGGACCCACTTTGATAGGTTATTAGCGTTCTTTCTCGAGGCCGACCGTTGAGATCTCATACAGCTTCGCAGGGGTCCTATTCAATGTCTTTCTCTTCGGTTGCGTGATAACGCAGTGTTATCTATATTTCATAACATTCAAGAAGTACGTCGTCTGTGTCGTCCGGAAAAGGCAGTTCTATGCAACTCTGAATTGTGATATCAAAGCGATTCACCCCGTATTCGTTTCTTGGTGAGTATTCAGCCGATTTTCCTGAAATACTTCCATTGAATGCGGGTTCATAGGTGTGGTTCCTCCTCATAGCGGACACGCTGAACTCCGCTTTCGAGTGCGTCGTCGCGTACGAGTACACCATCACCAGCTTCGGTACGTCCCCGTTATGGTAAGGGCCCTATTGTGCTGACTATCCTTCCGTGCAGGTGACTATGTCGCTGCGTCGAATGGAAATTGGCGCGCCGGCACCGGGCCAGTTCTGATCGTACGTGCCGTCCGCGCATCTCCCCAAAGTTGGAATCTCAAGTCCACGGCTTAGGGCGTCATCGCTGCCACAGTGCAAGGGTTCTTCGCCTGGCGGGTCTACCGGTTAACCCACCTGCGGTGGTTCTTCATCCTCATCTGCTGCCTTATCTTCGTCCAGTTCGGTATGTAGCATTAGCACCACCTCTCTGGTCCCTCCTGCTGAACTTGGTGTTGGGTGTTGTCATAGTTGGCGCCGCGGGAACTGGAGTGGCGGGAAGCATCATCAAGCCGTTCGCGGAATGGGGCAGGTGGCAAGTCAGAGTGCCCATCGTCGTGTGGCTCGTACTCGCGGCGACGGTGGACTGTCTGTTGACGCTTACCATGACGTTCCACCTGGTACGTCGCGATTTTGTGATGTTTTCTCAGTGCGTTTTCTCAGTGCTGCTTCTTACCGCTCGTTTTGTCTGCCTTCAGCAACGCAACCGTACTGGCTTTGCCGTCACTGATCACATTGTCACTAAAATCATCAAACGTAAGTCGCATCTTTGATCATAATTGAAAGCGGTGTCTCACATGCCGCATGAAGTCACTGTACAGACCGGTATGCTTACAGCCGTGTGGGCCGTCCTCGATCTCGTCTTGTACCTCTCGGTGGTAAGTCAAATTCTCCTCTCCATCTCCCCACCTCTAGAATTACATGACCATCCGCGCAGCCTCAACCCGTGCACCTCATCTTCAACCTCCCCCTGCCGAAGCTGTATACCAACTCCCTGTTGTCGACTCTGAATGCGCGCAAGAACGGCGCGGGAGACTCGAGCCGCTCGGCGCCCGGCGCGCTGTCGGATATGCACTGGGACCACCAGCAGCGCTCGAGTGTGACGGGGATCCACGTCACTACTGTTGCCACCGTGAGTCTCATCACGTCCATCTGATTTTCTACTTGCGAGCAAGGCCGACTACGGACTGGTAGGTCCACCGCGACGAATTCGAGCTGTCCGATAAGAAGCCGGGTGCGCTGCCCAAAGGGACGGGCAATGATCTGAGTGCGTCTCGGTGTTTTGTGTAGTACGTGTGTGCGCCCAAGCTGACTAACGATGGTGCAGTCACGGCAGGGGACTCCGACGACGCTATCCCCGAGCTCCGCGGGAAGGGCGAATACTCGGTCAAGTGGAAGTAAGCATACTAGTAGGTGGGATTCTGTAGGAGAGGATGAAAATTATAGATGTTGTATATTATTTACATTACATCCAGTACATTCCTTTGTAGTGTAGGTTTATCTCATGGGTCTTTATACTCTAACGTACGGATCATTATATGATATAAAGATTTTTCGAGGACATATGTATACGTTGGATATCTTACAGGTTCGAATCGGGTAGTCTCCACAGCTACTGCCTGAGCCTTTAGATTTGAATGAGATTCCATCCACGAGAGATGCGTATTATACAAAGCATATAATCAAGACGAAGATGGCACTCGAAGTATGTTACAGACATTCATTGATCAATGGGTCGGATCATTTACTCGCTGGCGTGTGTGAGCGTGCCAGGGTTGTGCGACACGGTATGGCCATGCTGGTCCTTAAAGACGACCTGTCGCATGAATAAGTTAAAAAAGGTGTCCAAGAACAAAATACAAGGACCGCAGGGCGCACCTTTGGTGCATTCTGGACGTCTATTGGGAGGTCGGAGGTATCTTGGGAGTCGGAAGTCACGATCTTCTCGACCTACGTGGGACGCGTGGTGAGTGCCGCAAATAAAGGAACAATGGTAAGATTCATGGATGTACCAAACCCTCTCTCCGCCCTCCTCTGAATTTCGTGCCAACTTTATCGCCTTCGTGGATCGGCTCACCATTCTTGTCTTTCACTTCGTTCTACACGTTAAAGTGTAGTCAGTGATGTTCCCCAGGAATCAAGCGAGCTGGCGCACATACTCTCGTCATAATGTATTCGTCAGTGGTTCAAAGATATAATCCTCCCATTCCTCATGATCTGGCTTTATATCGACGGCCTCATACCGCGAAGTGCCTTGTGGAGCGAGGATAGACGCGTCGCATGACGCCACAAGGTGGTTTGAGTTTAGTTTGGTGAATTGACTTGAGGCAGCGAAGACGTCCAATCAATCCATCGGTGGCGCGCCTTGATCGGAAGTTGACGCTAAGAATAGAAGACTCCTTTAATATTAACGGTTCACTTCCGCTACAACTGTATTCGCGGTAGAGTTACGGCCGTCCGGGTCGAATGTCGTGTCGGACGAACTCATGATTAGACAGGTATACGTCGCACTTGAGTTCGGAGGCACAAGTCAGGGGTAAGGAGGTTCAAAGATTAACTGACCCACAAGCACCTATGTAAGGCAAGCTATAATGGTACTATAACTTTCCATCGAGACCTACTCAAACCTGGACCTTCCAGCCACCCGTCAAACCCATCACGTTCCCGGGGTCATACCGCTGCTTGATACTCTGCAGCCGAGCAAGCTGGTCCCCGAATATATACTCCAGCGGCGTGCTGAAGATCGCGTAGTTGCCATACAACGGCGCATTGCCGACGTTCTGCCCAAATGATACGGCCTGCAAACCGGCATTCACATTCAGGGGCTAGATATTCACCCATCGCTCGAGATATCAGTTCATGACGCACCTTCGCCTTCACGTTATCCGCGCTCTGGGTAATTGCCTCCCAGAAGCGCTCATCGTCCGCCTCGTCCAGCCACGTCCAGCACAGGTTCAGCGGGAGGAGCGGCTGCGCGCGCGAGGGCGGGTAGGCAGATGCGCTCGTGGTCCCGTGCGAGAAGAGCGAGGGAAGGAAGGGCTCGACGTCAAACGAGACGAGGAAGCCCGATGCCCAGGTCAGCTCAGAGCCCCAGTACTTTACCCCGGACAAGCAGGGTGAGCGAAGGTTAACAAGAAAACGGGGGACAGGCAAGCTCACCGTAGTTTCGTTCGCGATGACATTGAGCATGTCGACGGAATAGTCCAGGATTGAGACGGTGTTGAAGACACCCCTTGAGGTCACGGCAAACGTTATCGGATACCTCTCTTACTATGCTCCGCGAACTTACCTGGTATTCGCCGTGGCGTTCGACGGCGTCAGCTTAACCAAGTCGAGGAAGCTCATCGTCCCGACGTCCTTTGTGAAATACGGGATTGCCATGAACTGGTCGAATAATCCATCCGGTGGCGTTGGCGCATCGTAGAACAGGACCTGCGTGACTCCCGCCTGCACAGGATCAAGATCAGCTGCTAGTCGGGCATGGCAAGTACGATCAGACACACGAAGCCGATGGCGGAGTTATACGTGGTGAGAATCTGCGCCTTCGGGTCCGTGTTGTTCTCCGAAAAGTTGGCGACGGCCTGCGCCAGCTGGGGAAAAGTGTTTTCCGTGTAGGTTATCAAGCCGCCCTGTAGGATACATGAGGTGTCGAGGCACTCGAGTAAGGGTTAGCTCAACAGCGTAGAACGAGTTCAACTGACCCAGATTTGCCCTATGGGGTATGTCTTCAACGTAATCTGGGTGACGATGCCCTACATAATGACGCATTAAATACCCACGAGTTAATTCTGCAAACCTGTTGCGAACTCACGAAATTGTTGTATCCACCCTTTCCGTGCTAGGTGATGAGTATACACGCACTATGGGACACTACAGGAACTCCCATCCCACTCACCTTCAGCGCGAACATCAAATCCGGATTCGACCCCTCCGTCACGCCCATAACTGTTCCATTGGGCAGGACCAACTCAAACCCGACCACATTATCGACCGTGAGGCCGTACTGACTCGTCAACCACGAATAGCCTGATTCCCGTTAGGAGCCCGAACGTGTACAGTGTTACTCGTACGGAAAGCTCACCTCCGCCCAAGGTGAACCCCGCGACTCCGATGCCCGAGACACGCCCGCCAACGACAACGACGCCGTGCGGCTGCAGCTCTTGGTAGACGTCGTCCCACACGAGACCCGCGCCGACGTCCGCGGTGGATGCGCCAGCGTTATAGGTCACGCTGCTAAAACGGCTCATGTCAATGTGCACACCTGTGGTGGAGGAGAAGCCTGGATTGGACGCATGTCCGCCGCCCTTAATCTGAGGGACATGTCAGCTTCGATAGTCGATGGTTTCTGAGCATGATTCGGACGTACAGCAAACGAGGTATTTGTTGCGCCGAGGATTTGCAGCTGAGATTGATAGAAGAGAATACGGACAATCAGGGGGAATGAAGTACTTCTAGAGTGGTTAGAACTTACAACTTCACCAACATCCGAGGCGGTCCCGGGCTCCACGGTGCAAGTTGAGGATTGTGAGCTGGATAAAAGCCAGTGATAGTTGTCTTCCAAATAGTTGATCGAGCCTGTTGATGCAACAAGCGAGCGTTCAGGGTTAACATCACGAAGAGTGTGTAAACAAAATGCTTGTACCAGGGTAATACAAGGCTGATGCAGAAGAGAGAGCGTCGCCGATCTGGGAACAAACTGACGAAACGTCCGCCCTCACGTGTATTCCTCCATCAAGGACTACATTGGAGTCTGCCGTTGAGGAGCCCGCCGCCGTCAGCACACTCGCGCAGACGGCCACGGTAGAAAGCAGTGCGAGCTCCAGGTAAGACCGCATATCAACTTCGGGCCAACCATCCTGTCCTACCACTAATCACCAATCTTATAGCGATGGTGTGGCTGAGGCTTGAGAAAACGCGGTGCCGCACCGCGACAGATGAAATGGAGCCGTAAGTTCTGACATTTCAGCCCATCCGCATGGACGGACGAAGAGGTATAGCTTTCGCTTCGTTCTCTCTCGACCTCATGGTCAACATAAAAGAAGAAGAATGCATGTGTTCCGCAGATAGCGTCAGGGGTAGACGTAAATGGGACACGAAGAACCTGTTTATCACCATCCCGACGGCGGCCCCGATAGATCAGCAATACAGTTGGCCCAAACTTGAGAGACCAACAGACGAACCGAGACAGTTGTGAATGCTCTCGAAAATGACAATAGAACTTCAAGAAAGCTCTCAGAGGATCAGTTGCATGTTTACCCTTTGCTTTTGGACCCACGGACGGGGCCCCATCTTCATCATGGTAGATGACCGCTCCGAGGACTGCAATCCAGAATAGACCATGAACATATGGGACTCGCGCGCCTGAGCTAAACCGAGGGAGTTTGACAAAAGGGTATTACTAATGATATTGGCGTGAACGGATCTGCGGAGCCGTCAGAGGAAGAGCGGCAGAAATAGTGAGACGCACAGGTTGGACGGGCATGCTAGCTACATCCCAGGGAACAGAAAAAAGTTTCAACTTACTCGGGGTACTCAGCGAGATGTGACCTTCAAGCCGGAACGCTGCAATTAAGACCACCGTATCTCCAGTGAAGAATGACTTGCACGTACTGTCACGATGCTACACGAAGGGTGTAACGTGCCTCGGGAGAAAGAATATCGCGTCTCCGACGTAGAACATGCCATATACATGTGAAACGCGAATTTGAAAGATGAGAAAGAAGTGAAGGTCTCATCGAACGAGAATATGACAGTCGTGGCATCGACGACGGCGAAACCGACCGGTGACTCCATCAGTTTATAGAACTCTCTGTTACCTTAAAACCATGGCTAGAATGGTGCGAACGAGAAAGCTACTGACGATGCCATAACCTTTCGTAAAGTTGCAACACGTTCTGAGATGGTTGCGATGAATTTCCACGTAATCGACGATAAAGCTTCGCGGCCTCCGAGATGGTTCGTCATACCAGAGGTGGCAAAAGGCGCCTAGACAATCAATAGCCACATATGAAGGTCAAACATAGCATCAAGAGAGAGCTCACGAAGTGGCATGTCATAACGGTATACGTAAGTTACAACAAGCGTGCGCCGAGATGAAATCTCTTCCCTATGCTGGCTGAGAGAACGTGGCTCAAGTCTGCACCCAACTAGACATCAAGATATTTGCCGACAGTCTCTCATCGTCGATCTGGGGGAATGAATAAGTAACATCTGCAAGGGATACAGTACATTGCATAGGCGTCGCCATTGATCCTGTCCTGGTCTTAGACTAGGCCCCATACCCGTCTAATGCCCGGAAACCCTACCTCAGCTAAATATAGTCAGCTAATGTTAGGCGGCAAGATGCACTTCTTATACTCGGTGTTTAATCGTCCTTCTTTGGAATCCCACTAACACTCCCGCTACTAAGATGGGCCCTAGAAGGGGGCGGCGGGGGACTCCTCGGGAACCCACTCGCCTCGGGATTAGGCGTTGGCGGGAAATGTGCGAACCCTACGCTCCCAGGCGCAGGCGACTGCGGCAGGTAAGGTGAGCTCGGGAAGCCCGATGCTCCAGTCGCGGGAGTTCCCAACCGAGGTGACGGTGCAGGCCCAAACGCGCTGTTCGGGCCGAACCCAAGGCCAAAGCTCGACCCCGGCGGATTCAAAGTCGACGATGGCGGAGCGTAGGGCGAGGCGGGGTAGGGCGAGGCAGGCGTCGTCGCGAAGGCCCCTGACATCGGCGTGCCGGCGTAGCTCGAGTATGGTGATCCGCCTTCCACGACCCAGCTGTTGCCTTGGCGCACGACTTTCCCGAGGGATGTATTACGTGCGCGCAGCTCTCCTCCGCCCCATTTGGCGCGCAGCCCGCGTTGGGCGCCGGTAGCCTCTGCAGCGACGATGCCGGGCGTCTTGTCCGCGCCTGTGACAGCATCCACTGCGTGAGTACCGAGTCGGATCGCGTACCCTGAGCAGACAAAGATGCCTCCGATGACACCCACACATCTACAGCGTGCGAGTCAGCAGGATGCGGAAGAGGCTCGAGGACTGGGCGTACCTGATCAAGAGTTGTAAGAATGAGGTTGTCCGCTGGTAGATGGTGATTTGCATCGGGTCGAGGTCAAACTTGAAGAAGATGCCGGGAGTGCCCCGGTCAGGTTCCATCACCCGCGTATAGTGCGTGACGCTATACTGGTGGGTGCGGAGCGGCTTGGAACGTGGGGCAACGTAGGTAGACGGGACGACGTGTAAGAAGTATTGGTATGCAGTGAAAGCTGCGAATGGATTTAAGATCGAGAACATATCAGAGGCAGATGACATGGCCGTACGTTCTTGCGCAATCTCGAACGAGTAGTCCAAGGGCTGGCTAATATCTGGAATAAAAGGGCCGAAGGAGAACTCGGTGATAACGTGCGACAGGTTCATATCTTCAGCGCGTGTCAGAGACCGAAGTATCGTCAGGCAGTCTTCACCTACATTTGTGGTCGACATGACGAGCACTCGCGTACCCATGTCCCAACGTCGTAATATGGAGGTTCGCTAGCACTGTGTGTGAGTCTCCTAGCGATTCCATGGCACAGGTCACGAACCTGTCACTTTCTTGACTTGAATTGAACCGTAGATCCTGCAAGCACCCCCGCCACGCTGATAATTGTACGTCGGCCGGAACTCAGACTTGTTCCGGCGGAACAGGGTTGCAAAAAGACCGCGAGACCGGCGTGACTGAGCGACCACTTGCGTCGCAGAAAGCTGCTCCTGCTGCGTCCTGGACTGTGGTCAGGTTCTGAAACTTCCTTCCAGTACCCGCACACACCTTAGAATAGTTGCTTGGCCGATATCAAAATGAGTCTGTTCAATCGGTATCAGAGCGAAGTTAAGTGAATGAGAACAGGCGACGTACGCCGTCCCGCTTGAATCCTTCGCTCAGATGCAGTCGGTCGCCCAGCGCGTCCCTCAGGTCCACGCTCAGGTCTAGATCATAAGTCTCAAGCACCATCCACGAAGAAGCGGCTACTCACATGCACAGGGCATATTGACGATCATATCCACATTCACATTCATGAAACTGCCCTTGTCCTGGTCCACACTAAACTCATAGTCCGGCCAACCCCATATAAACTCCCCAATATCATTCAACACGAGCACAAACGCCAACAACGCCACAAAGAGCGTCAGGAACCCTCTTGACTCCGTGCGCTCCTTGTACGTCGACGGGAGCTTGGGGAACGCATCGAACGTCTTCAGCGGGGTCGGCGCCATGGAGTCCAGTTTGTCCAGGATCGACTCGTTTTCCGCCGCCATCGCGAGTGACCAAAGCCTTAGACCACCAGAGTAATTAGACAGTGAAAGATGCCAGATGCCAGCTCAATGGCATACACATGGGTTTCCGTAAAGATCAGCACCGTGACCGCGTCCCCGCATCGACGACGTGGCCGCCGGCCGCGGGGGAATTAGGGTCACGTGACTCGCGCGTTTGATCGCCCTTCGGAATCGAAAATGTCCGACAGGGGACGAGGAGAGCCGTTTTCCGCTAACGGGAGACCAAGATAAAATGAATGTCATCAGCCGGAGGATGAGTATGACCAACATCGGCTACTTACCATATTGTGCATGCATGACCTTCAACAAAATGTTGAGGCTCGGAAGGTTAGTCTAGGAATCAGGTGTAGCAGTGTATGCTGGGAAAGCAGAGAATGTCAGCTGGATTTGTACCTCTTTTATACTTACTGAGCCACAGGACGCTTGGTGATGAGGGCCCATGCGGCGAGTATAGCATTGGCCAGCATGGCCAAAGCGTGCTCTGCAGCTGACTCGCATAGTAAGGCGGGGGCCAATGCGCTATAATTGTCTGAGACATTCAACGATTGGGTCAGATAAGGCCATGGTAGATGATAGGCTGCTCGATACTCACCTTTCGCTCGCTCCACGTCGAGTGTTAAGGAAACAATTGGATCAGACTTGGCGTCTGGCATGCAGGGATCCAACTAGGTCACCTCAGACGGAGAGGCGGCGGAATCACTTCCTTATTACTTAATCCTCCTGGGCATCCGCCATCTGACGAGTGAGCTGCGTAATCTCGAAGGTATCATCGGAAAGATGACTTCCTTCCAGCAGGGTTATAACACGCATATAGGACCCTTACAGAGACATCAGTGTCATCGATTAGCTTTTCCCTCCGCGTGAAAAAAAATATGTTTCAGCCGCGTTGGACTTACGTTGGACTTAGTCCGGGAAGTGTTCCAGGAGCAGTATGCCTAGATATATTGATCTATACCGACCGCAGGACGGCCATAGCGGCAACAAAAAAGGTGGCAATAGTCGCAATATAACAGCTGAGTATATGCGTCCTAGATGATCGGGGGACCGACGAATACCGTAGTCACTTACCACTTTCGTATCAGATCTATGAAAGATAGTATGGAACGTCTATCCTTCCTGCATTCGACCACGATGATTTCTATGTTGCAGTAGCGGCAATGGGGGTAGTAAAATTCCATAAACCAATGAATGTTTCCAGGAGTACGGCATATACCGCATTTATCGTCTCGGCAGTAAGACAGACTCCGACCATTCATTCGACGAAGTGTAGGCCATCCTACTCTGTACTAAAGCTCAAAATCGCCGCACGTTGCCAATCTTAGCTCATGTTAGACCGTATTCACAAATAATGTCAAACTTACGTTCGATTACCGCTGAGCAGTAGTATGCATACAACTATATAAGCGCCTTGAAGGCAAATCAGAACGTAGGACGTGGTGGTAGAAGGCAAAGCGCGTCGCGTGCGACCAGTAGCGATGATTAAACCTAATTAACCGCGTTGAGGTCACGTGCCTCAGCCATCCTTCATCTCGACATACCATTTATGCCTTTTGTTTTATTTCCCAGCCTTCCCTTTATCTGCTCAGGCGGCCTGGACACTTTGTGGAAAGTATCGTGACAATACAACGATGTCGGGGAACGAGGTCGCGCACGATCCTCTGCCTGTTCCATCTACAAGCCGTCAGCTTCGTCCGTACAGGTCGCGCGCGACGTCGCGCACGACGTCCAGGTCTACTAACTCCTCTCGGGCCTCATCGGTGGCACAATCAGTCTCCGCAAACAACGATGGGCCTAGTGAAGCTGGGCCGTCCAACTTGGCCAGTTCGTCGTACACTGCTACGGCGGACAATGGGCACGGCAGCGGCGCGCCATCTCTGCCTATGGGCGAAGATACTATGATGGCGGGGCTAACGAACCTTATGGGGCCCTCGTCGGGAGATGTCTCTCAAGCTGAGTCTAGTTCTCGACCGAGGGGATTGAAGAGGAACGAGCCGGTACTCACCGGGCCTTCGAGCCCTGGTCGGGCGAGGAAGCGAAGGAGGGTCAGCTCTGAAGGCATCGGCGTAGACACCGCTCGTGACCTCCCGCCGACGCGCGGGATCACTCCCGAAATCATTGACTTGTCCGAGGGAGACCCGGATGAAGACGTTCTGCGTATGATCAGTGAATCGGAGTCTACAGCTGGACCGGCGCTGAGCTCCTCCCTCTTCCCCGGTCCTTCATCCTCACGCGTCCCGCTCCCCTACGCTCGTGCGGAGGAACCCATCGACGTCGACTCCTTCTCTGCGGAGCCCACACCTCCCGCCCCCGCCTCCTCCTCCTCCTCCTCGAAATCTAAACTTCCTGCCCCTACCTTACCAGTCGCACCACCCTTATCCACCGCACCCGATCCCCCACCCACCATCGAGCCCCTCTCAGCCTTCAACTGCCCGATCTGCTTCTGCCCGCCGACGCACGCGACGCTCACACCATGCGGGCACGTGTGCTGCGGCGAGTGCCTCTTCACGGCGGTCAAGACCGCGCTCGCGCGCACGGGCGGGGTGATGATGAATGACGCCAGGTCAGATTTTACGCATACTCTCCCTCATTCCCTCTTTTCTCCAGTATCCCTCGGTTACGAGGTCGATATGCGCTGCTGAACGTTTGCATAACAGGTGTCCAGTGTGCCGCGCAAGCTTGCCGGGGTGGGACGGGAAGGGCGGGGGCGTTATCGGGTTGAAGCCGAGGACTGTCCTGAGTTTGTAGTTCTGTATGGACGTCATTCGATGTGCTACGTCTACGGACGGCTGTAATTCTACACCAAATTCTAGGATGGAAAGCTCACCGGCACCTTGTAATCGCGTTTAATACGGGGCCAGATCTCACCGCCCGCGCGACACTTCACGGCTCAGCTATAATTCCTGCTGGTGCATCCTATCATCTGGGTAGGTTGTAAATAACACTGTCGTGGCCGAAGTCAAAGTCGTATCACGTTCTGACTCTATGCAACAACCCGGCCTTTGAAATGTTGATGGCTGGCTGGCGGTCGACCGCCAGGCACCACAAGTGTATTGTACATTGACTGGGGCATTTAGGGGTGATGGGGTACGTATACGGCCGATTCGGAGGTATTCGTGTCGATGAGTGAATGATGACCCGGCAATGCAATGAGTGAATGACTTGTGTTGCTTACGCTGTCTCTCTTTCTAGAGCACCGAATGATGGGGGAAATGTCTACGCTCTATGACCTACTTGCCTGCGTCGCGATGTAAATCGATACTCAGCGAAGTCGACGGGCCCGTTCAGATTCAGAAGTTCCTGCGGAGTGAGATGGACATCCCACTCTTCTTCTCGTCGGTGACCCCGCAGTGAATCAGGCATAATTACTTTCTTCATCACCATATAGGCTGGGTTCGGTGCACCACAGGAGACCTGACGAGAATGCTCACCGATTCGCACTGTGCACCCCGCAACCGCCGCACGCCCTATACCTCTAAGGAATGCTTCCGTTTCTTCCAAGGCATTTGGCAACTACCATCAGTAAGTCGACCTGTCAGTCTCACATTCCGCGTATAGTATTAATATAGTCCTGCCTATGTCCGCATGTCGGATGCTATTAATGATTGATACCTGGTCAATATTCTTTCAGCTCGCTAGCGTATCAAGGTGGATGCTGCTAGTCTGACGCTGCATCTGCTTCGCACTCAGGTGCAGCCCGCGATCTTACAACGTCTTCTTCCACCATTATATCCTTGACATGAAACCGTCCATTGTAGCATGTCAGGCGAAGCGCTGTGGATGTTGTAAGCCGAGACTGTTCTTCGAGACCAGTACGACTAGGGCCGCGGAGCCCTCTGCATTGCCTTTCTAGACCGACGAGCGGTCCAGGCTACTTTTAAAATTGTTCGAGCCAAGACTTCGCAGTGATCTTCATTAGGACCCCCGTTAATATGGATAGGAGTTGTCCCAGCCAGACCAAAATGAGCAGCACGCAGCGGAAGGCCGTGAAAATCCCGGACATTTGGGGCCAGATTTTCGGCGCCGCCGGAGGCAAAGTCCGGACATTTTCTGGAGGCTGGTGAAGGGGCCGGTGGCCCTGGCGGACATCGAGGGGCCCGACCATGTTGCCCTCCCGGCCCTGACCACTGCATTCCTCTCCACTGCGGGGAGTTGGGGGGGGGGGCGGGGGAGGGACCGCGTTGCTTCAACTTTCGGGCTCCAACGGGCGGCGTTGGCCGAGGTCATTTTCCGGACAAAAGTGCTGAAATTCTGGAGCCTGGGGGGAAAGTTGAACAATATGGACCCATTTCTTCAGACATCAAAATCTACGATCCGGAAACCCCCTCTGGCAGTATCATCGGGGGTCCTTCTTCTTTTCGGCCCCGCGGCGTTATCGTGCGCACGGCACCTTCAAAATCGACAACTAGGTACTCCTTTGAAACCTTCTAACGAGTCGTCAGCGCGACTATCCACTGATATACGTCGATATCTAGAGTCCCGTACACATGTCAAGCTACAAGATGGTAACAGACCTCCGAAGCACACTCGGTAGACTCTGTGCCTGGCAACTACTTTCCAGCCACACAGGCAGATTCCGTCTGTCAGATCCTGTCAGGCACCTTGAAGCTTTGAAGGCTTGAGTCGTAGGCATTGTGGCTGTGCCTGGGACACCCGATCGACGGGCCCTGTTTTGCTGTCTGGACGAAATTAGGCATCCTGGGGATTATTTCGAGGTATTCTCCTATGGCGGAACACTTTCCACACGATCCTCATTGGCCAGGACTAGAGCGGGAGCCCGAAATAATCCATTCAAGGAAATACGAGATTCGGGGTCGGTCCCAATCCGCGTTTTCGGGGGTCTAGCATCGGTTTGTTTCCATATACGTTGCTTCCGCCCTGTCAAACATATATCACTTCAATTGATCGTATAGAGTCGCTGAACGGCGGTGGCTGGCTATCGGCCCTGGCTACATCCAGCCTCTGTTACCACCGTATTGAATGTATTGTACATATACGAGGCTCGACGAGCGGTGGCAAAGAGCTCTGGTTAAGCTTCACCTGCATTGACGCCTGAGCCCCTTTGCTTCCGCTTGCATCCGACAAAAATGGCGGTTATGGACCTTGTGTACGTTGGACAGGCGTGCGGTCTTCCGGGTACAATTATACTGACGCGATTATACTCAGGTTGGGCCCTACCTTGATAGGTGACCTGGACCGAATTATCTTTCTGTCAGCCGCTCACCACTCGTCTATTCTATTTAGGTGTCCTCTTCAACGTGCTGCTGTTTGGATGCATGGTCACGCAATGCTACATTTATTTTATCACCTTCAAAACGTACGCACGGTTTTCTTTCCATATCCCTTCACCAATCTGATGGGCTCGCAACGGCAGGGATAACCCGCGGATACGAGTGCTTGTTCGTATCTCGTTCTCCTGTAGAATACCGTGCATGTTGCTGACGCGACTTCGTCCGGCTTTAGGTATGGTTCCTCCTATTCATGGACACGCTCAATTCAGCATTCGAGTGTGTGGTGGTATACGGCTACACAATTACCAACTTCGGTCGGTTCCTCTCAGGCTTTCCTCAGAGGGGGTGGTCCTGACGTATCCCTGCACCAGGCGATTTCGTAGCAGCGTCGAATGGGAACTGGCGAGCGGGCACAGGCCCCGTGCTTATTGTGCGAATATTACTCGACGATACTGAAAAATATCAGGGCTGACACGAATCATGCGTCTCAGGGCATTATCGCTGGGACAGTGCAGGGCTTCTTCGCGTGGAGGGTCTACCGCCTAACGCACATGCGCTGGTTCTTCGGGTTCATCTGCTGCCTCATCTTTCTTCAATTCCGTACGTCCTATGTCATCCCTTTCTGCCTGCCCTCCCATTGAATAATATCATTTAGTTGGGGCTACAGGAACGGGGATTGCGGGCAGCATTATCACCCCATTCGTCGAGTGGAACAGGTGGCAGGTCAAAGTCCCGATCGTGGTCTGGCTGGTCCTCGCGGCGACCGTCGACTGTCTTATCACTGGCACGCTTACATTCTACCTGGTAAGCCTGACTCACCATCCAATCCCTCTTTCCACAAGCAAATCTGACCGGGACGCCTTCATGCAGAGACGCAACCGCACTGGTTTCGTGGCGACTGACCATATCATCACGCGGCTCATCAAGAGTACGTTGCTGTGACGTTCTTCTAAACTGTTTGATGTGCTAAACGGGTTATCCATCCTCTCATCAGTTACGGTGCAGACTGGTATGTTGACAGCGGTTTGGGCGGTCATGGACCTCATCCTCTATCTCTCCGTAGTACGTCCTCTCTTGCCTCCCTCGGTGCATTGCTTACATCGCATCATCCCAGCCCTCGCCGGTTCACCTTATCTTCAATCTGCCCCTCCCGAAGCTGTACAGCAACTCACTGCTGTCGACGCTCAACGCGCGCATGAGCACCAGCGGCGAGTCGAGCCGCTCTGGCCACGTGATCAACACGGACACCGCGTGGAAAGATCGCCATGAGACGAACGCGGTGGTCAGCGGGATACATGTCACCACCGTCGCTACGGTATGTATAGTTAGACGGGCCCGTCTCTTCCTCGTCTCACGAAGTCGTCCAGATTCACCACGACGAGTTCGAGATGACGGATACCAAAAGGGCTGAAGATCCTGCGACGGAGGACGACAACATTAGTTTGTTTCTATCCCAGTCTCCTCCCAGTCTCTTATTGACGCCCATGCCTAGGCTCCGGCGCAGATGTGGACATCGAAGCCAACAAGCGGAAGCACGGCGAATATGCGCTCTCGTGGAGGTGAAATCGGGTCACTCCCAACGCCATTTGTATACCATCCTATCACATTGACGTTTTTAACCTTGGGGACATGGACATTGTCATCACTCGTCAGCGGAGTACCTTGCACGTTCATTGATCGCGACTGTTTATGTTCAATCCAGGAATCAGAGGTAGTTTGTACTACTAGTGTAGGGTGTAGGCGTCATGTCACGAAATAAAGATTGCTACAGAAGAAATGGGCGGTTTGTGTATGCACATATTCTTCGTTGCCTGATTGTGGCAATTCTGTGGCCGTCGGCATCTACCGGGCCGTCCCGGCACCGATACCGATGAACGTCTGCCACAACTTAGTGACAACTACTCGCGCCAACGTCGGTCGCTTCCTTGTTATACAGAACCATTGTCCTTGGGCATTTTTATAAGGGACGTCTCCGAGCGGGCCACATTTGTCTCTTGCGAACAGTCAACGTTACTATGGCGAAACGAAAGGCCTCGGAAATTGACGCGAGTGAACCAGCCTTCGCGTCGCCGGAGGGGCTGGAGAACTATCCAGCCAGGAAAGCGTACAGGCTTCTGGAGCCTGGCCCTGTCGTACTTGTCTCAACGTTGGACACGGTCGGCGAAAACATCAAGCCCAACTTGATGACCATGGGATTTCACATGGTCATCCAGCACGAAGATCCCCCTCTGATAGGTGTCATCATCGGCCCTTGGGATCACAGCTACGCGGCACTGAAGAAGAACAAAGAGTGTGTGGTAGCCATCCCGACCGTCGAGCTGGCGGAGAAAGTCGTGGACATTGGGAACTGCTCTGGGGACGAGTCTGAGCTGGATAAGTTCGCGCGGTTCGGGCTGACGCCGGTGAAGGCGGGCAAGGTCGGCGCGCCGCTCGTGAAAGAGTGCATGGCAAATCTGGAGTGTGTAGTGGAAGACACAAAGCTTGTGAGCAAGTATAATATGTGGGTGTTGAAAGTGGTGAGAGGCTGGATTAATCCCGATGCGAAGGAAGGGAAGACTATGCATCATCGGGGAGACGGGACGTTTACGCTCGATGGAGAGGTCATTAATCTGCAGGAGAGAATGACGAAGTGGAAGGAATATCAAGACTAATGGAGATCATTCGTGAGACGAAGGTGAGCACCACGCCCGTTGATTTCGCTGGGTCGTGAACCAATAATTATCTTTCCAGGTCAAGATCCCATGCCAGTGCCTGACCTGCCGGACCCTCGATGTAATGTCCGATTCGAACGTGGAGTATTCTGCTGGTACATTCTAGAGATTTTCTCGTGATGGCTTGCAGCAATCATTGCTCCCGTATGGTACGATTTCAGCCCTAGGAACTCCAATCAAAGGTTCTTTTCTGCTCCAGTGCTGGTTGACTTTGTAACCATAGTGACCACGCCGTCCAGATGTCACTTCGAGGTCTTCCATCTCGTCAACCAAGTTGTGGCAGGTAAGGTGAGTCTCGTTCGATTCATAGGTGTACCGCTGTCGGCTGTTCGCTGGTAATCATGCACTCACTTCCAGCGGTGATATTTCCGGACGTTCGGCAGAACATTTCTTAGCGGACGGTCCAGACCACAACCCTGGCGTTCCGAAATACTGTATGTGGTGCAAGACTCTAGCCTCTCGCTTGGATCACATATGTTTTATGCTTCCGAAAGCTCACCCCAAGCCCTTTCACGAGATTCAGTCCCGTACCTTACGGCCGCCCCTGTACGATCTCTAAATAACACCGTTTTTCCCTCCGATGCTGGTCCATCTCGTAAGGATTGCCACAGTCCGAACCCCAGCGACACTTGATCACAACTCTTGTGCAAGTTCAAATCAACTATTCTTGACACGCAGTCCTCTTCTCTCGGTTCCGAATACAATTAAGCATCCGCTCAGCAGCTGAGACGCCGGAACGTGATTCCTCAAGTTAAAGGTTAATCTACTGCTTAATTGACAGCTAGTCTTCTTATGATTAATGGGTTTCATGTTTAGCGGGTACCAACGGCAACAATATGAATATGCTGTTGGGTAGTGTGGACATTAGTGCAGCTTATATTCCGTTGAAATTGGTACAAAGATGGAGCGGCAGGCTCTGGGATAACCGTCATTTGACGCAGGCTTCGAGCGCAGGAAGCTCCTTTATAGACTATTCTTACCCTCGGTGGCCCCCAGGATGTCTGATCATCCTCTGTGCTGATCTCCTTTATTGGAGAGTCCATATGTGTGGCAATATCGACGGAATCACTATATCCCCGGGGGCTCATACTCGACCCAGTCATCGCTCTCTCACATATTTTGTCAGCCCGTCCCTGACCAGGTGGATGCCCAGGGGTTGTCTGCTCTCCATCCAGTCGCCATTGTCACGCCGGTTCGATATTACATGGCCTCCCTGATCTTAGTCTTACACTTCATTTCATCCTCTCACGTTTTCTGCTGATCACCTCCTGAGAGGTGATTTCGCTGGTCTAGGTCCCTCAGCTGAGCCGGGATGCCTCTCTCGGGGCTCCTCCGAATGTGACTTTCTTCGAATCACTAGCTGAATGCAATATCACATAAAAGCCAGGCTCGAAATCCGCATAGATCGTCAACTCACCGAGGCCTCGAAGCTAAGCCAGACCGCCGCGCCGACAAGCCCAATCCACCACCATGTCATTCACTCGCATCCTGAGCATTCTGGGTCTCATCGCGGCCATAGTCGCCAGCCCTACCAGCAGCCCCGGCAGCAGTCTTGAGCGCCGCGCCCCCTCTGCTCCGCTGCTCGTGGGCTGCTACCTCGGCGGCCCCACGGCGTGCGACTGCCCCGCCGATGCCACGGGCATCCCTGGCATCCTGGTCAACGTCTTCCCCGGGTATCAGTGCGCGTACCCCAACGGCGCGTGCTCGTGGAGTGATATCGTGAGTTTATCCCTTCGTTTCCTGTTGTCTTTGTCAAGGCTGATGGTTGTGTGTGCGCTGTTCTGGTAGACCGGCGCGCTGCAGAACACCGCCCAAGAGAATTGCCCGGCCTATGCACCGTGCCCAGCTACGGGGTGCGCATGCCCCTTGGACCGCACGGGCGCGCAGGGCGTTTTGATTAACAGGTTCAGCGGATATCAGTGCGCGTACCTCAACGCTGGGGTGTGCACGTATGACGCGGTAGGATTCAGGGCTCGTTTGTGTGCATCTGGAAGTTAGACTGATAGCGTGCTTGCGTCTGCGTTACAGTACGGAAACGTCCAATATGCTGACCTGACGAGCGGCACGGCCACTTGTCCTACTGCCGTGGCATGCAATGCATCTGTGTAATCTGACATTCGAGGACACGATAGCGGTCAGCGGTCTCTCTGGGACACTTTTGGAATACTTAGGGGATACAAAGTGTTCATAGGACCAAGGAAACACTGTTCCATATGCCCGTGGCATGTTGGCCTCTTTTCTTGGCCACTTGACTTCAAAGGTTTGTAGTCCGCGCTTTGAAGCAAGCTATGATGTAGTTGCATTGCGAGTTTTGGATTAAGTGCATTCCAACTACGTCAGAGCCATACTCTGCCCCGAGGGCAGTACTTAGGCTGCTGTTCTACAAGCCCGACGTGAGGCACGAACGACTTGGGCTTATGTCGAGCCAAGCTACTTAAGAGCAAACGAGAGATGCCACGCGAGCGCCGCCCTTTCCCTTTCGAGCTCAGCGCGCGCAACGTTTTTCGTCATAGGGACACAATGCGTTCACCTGCTCCTCCGACCGCTTTACTGATGGATCGCCTGTCTATGCCGAGACTTGGGAAGTATTCGGCGCTGCGCGGCACGCCAGGTCCGATTCCTCGTAAGGTAAACGAGTGGCAAGGGTTCTACAAGTAGGTAAATAGTCTTTCTAGCCTCCCGGGCGCTGCGCGGCATCAAGAATACTCCTAGTTATTATATGTTGATCTCAGTGATACTAAATCATATAAGTTTGTAACTCTCAAACATAACTGTGTGTGGCTAGAACCTTCAATCATCCTATACTCGGTGTCAAGTACAGTTATTTCAATACACAATACACTATTTACTTCAGTACTACACTCGGGTAGCATTACTATCGAGTCAGTGCACATGCATACTGTAGCTGAGATGCACGTCATCAGGCTGAGGCCTCAATGCTGCCAGTACTATGCCTCGTATGTAACTTACCAATCTTGTGCCGTAGGCAGCAGGGTACTTGCCATCGGCGCAATTCCACACACAGCCGGGGATGCCTGACAGTGCCATTGGCCCGAGATCTTGAAAGGATCGTGCCGTGCAGAGACCACACTACATATCTGGAATTAGTCCCTATTCACAAACGGTAATTATTGACATGAGAGGTAATAGCTCCTATTTGCTGATGGTGGTAAGATTTGGATCAGTGGACCTTCCATTTAAGGAGGGTGCTCCCGTTACAGTTAAGGTAATTTGGGCTATAAGGGGTATACCCCCTGTTCAACGCTGGCAATTTTCGATCACCAGAGTGCCCTATACAACGACTGAACAGTAAACCGATTCTAGGGGAATCGGAATGTGAGGCGGCACGTTCTGTTCAGCATGAAATCTGCCGGCGCTGGAATGCACGGTGCGCGATCTGATGGTCACCCACCCTCCCGACGACACATCTGTTCTTTCTGTGGCTCCATAGACCACTTTGCCTTCTCCTACTGATGACGACGCCCAGACAACCACTGATCCTGTCCTGGCCACATGCTCTGACTGCAAGTCTAGCTTTCCTCACGATCTCGTGAACTTTTCTTGCTGCTCAACAACCAAGAATCAAGAATAGAATCTGCTCTCCCTATGGTGCTGCTGCCTTTGATACTCTCTTGGTAGAACACAGCCTCTCTGATCAACATGCCAACCTATCCAACAAGCTTCACCAAGGATTTCCTATGGGTGACTTTGATACTCTGCTGCAACACTCAGTTATCTTCCCGAACCACCCCACCTGTTCCAACCATGAAGAGTTCATCGCTGAATACCTAGACGAGGAGGAAGCCGCGGGTCATATGAGTCTGCCCATTTACATAACCCTTTTGGTGAAGTGGAGAAGGAGGCCGGCGCTCACATCTCTCTCACCGGTTGCCCAAAACTTTGCCCCGTCCAGGTCCTACACTGTCATCTATCCGTGGACAAGCGGGTTCCCGGGATCTGTGCCGCGGTGCACATTCTAGACGGCAAATGGTTCTTGGCTGCCAATGGTCAAGTCTTGGTTCCTGCGGTGCTGCCAGGAAATCTGGTGTCTGCTGAATATCTCCCATGTATCAGGTCACAGCTTTCAGATTGGTGGCACCGGTGTCCCACTGGAGACAGTTGCAGTACAGGGGCATCAGAGGTCTCTGCTGTTTCTGCTGTACTGGTGGAGCTGGAGCAATTGCTTCCACTCACGATCTCCAAGTCCTATGAAACAAATTGCATTTCTCAAATTTGCATTGAGTTTGAACAGTATTGTATATGTAACCATATCCCTGACCGCCATCCCTTACCTGTCCTGGACTCATAGCTCACTGGACTCTCATTGCTGTGCCTTGCTCAGCTGTCTGTATCATTGTTGTGGGTCCTTAGCCTCATGTATTCCAGTTTCCATGTCTGCTCAGCCATTCTGCTTGTTGTGGTTGGTCTCCGTGTCTGTATGTACAGATTGTTGCTAATTCCCCAGTACAGTCTGGACAGTCCAACTCAGCACTTCAAACTCATCTGTTATGCTGTAGCTACACCTCTGGATACTTTTCATGCCTTAGGCTCCTGTCCACACATCTGTACCTGTCATGCTGTCACACTATGT
Source organism: Gloeophyllum trabeum ATCC 11539 (assembly GCF_000344685.1). Classification (NCBI taxonomy): domain Eukaryota; kingdom Fungi; phylum Basidiomycota; class Agaricomycetes; order Gloeophyllales; family Gloeophyllaceae; genus Gloeophyllum; species Gloeophyllum trabeum. Next base: position 178,250 of record NW_006920418.1, on the reverse strand, counting down.
CATGTCCTTGTGACACCTCCGAGCAATACCTCTGGTTTGGGGGACCTGTCTTCAGCTCAGCCAAAATCTGGCTTTTGTGAGCTATTGCTCTGTACTTGGTGTAGCACGGATTTCATTGCGGCCCAAAGATGTCATGCTCTGGCTTCCCCATTGCACTCAGAGCCTCGGTCCCGCTGCTTGCCACATCCCGGTGCCACACTTCAGCCACCGCGGGCTTTGCCGCCGATGCCACACCAGCCTCAGCCGACCCGAGCCTCCCCCCAAACCCTGGAAATTGGACTCAGCATTGCACTCGCTGATTCCGTCTTTCCCTTGCTTCTCATATATGAGCAGCTCCTTAGCTTGGCACCAAAAAAGGAAAAATCTGCACAAAATCTGCATATATTGATACAGTCAGATGTCGAGTTATCATTGCTATGTTTAGTACTATACAGCATGAGCAATTGGCATCAGTGACCATATGAAATCAGAAAAAATGTGTAAAAATAGTGAAGATTACCAGAGATATTCCTGTGACTGGGTGTGGTAATGGAGATACTACAGTCGACTCACCCTTAACCCATACCTGCAATAACCCATAACCTCTAATAACCCATCCATTTTTGTGTCCACCAACTTGGTTCCTAATTAATAATCACAACAACCCATAACTCGCTGATACCCCATAACCCATACCTTTCTGAAGGGTCCATAACCCATCAATAATCCTATTTTTAGCCTGATCAGAGCCATATGGACCACCATTTATTACTTTTACATCATCTACTATCGAGATGTCTCATATTCTGACCCAAAGTCCATACAAATATGGCAGTACGCATCTGTACATAGCATAATATGGCATCACGGACCGCCCGGCATATGTCGTGCTCCCTGCCACATGTCACAGTCTGTCACACCTGGTAACCCATACCTTTCTGGGTCCACGGACCGCTATGGGTTATGGGAGAGTCGACTGTATTCATAGTACTGAATGCTATATATGAAGGTGGCCCATTAAGTAGGGTGGCCCGGATCGTGAAGTCTACTGCGGTGGGATGCATGCTATTGCACCTGTCTGCCACAACTTCCAAGTGTTTGAGATTGTACTTATGCCGCTATTCTTGCTGAGACTGCAGAGCCAATCCAACCTCGACTTCTCACGGGGTAGCCTACCTTTTGTGATATGCTGTGCAATGTGCGACAGCTTTCAGAAAAGTGAAAGCACTCTGGGCCTTTCGCAATCGAGCCTAGACCGCGACGTCTCTCACGGGAATAGGACTGATAGGCGAACGCAACGAGAGACGACCTTACCCATCATCTGTATCGTCATGCACGTCGGTGCAGACACTGAAGACGGCTTCGAACAGCGGGTGACGGGCGAGCCGCGGAAACGGAGTATTCGAGGTACGTTGTCCGTACGTAGTGCGCGCCCGGAGTCTCACGCATTTCAGCCTGCGATCTCTGCCGAAAGGCGAAGATTCGTTGTAATCGATCCTCCGAGGACGAGCCATGTCAGGCCTGCCAAGCAGCAGAGGTCGGTGAGTGGTATCGGACGATCCACATGCTATATCAATCTGACCTCCTTTTAGGATGCGTCTTCTCAGGTAAGTCGACGCGATATCCTTTCATGGCCGTCTGCGACGTCCATACTGTACCGGCAAGGACCTACCTTCAAACGAGGTCCGCCGAAAGGCTACATACAAGCCCTTGAGCAGAGGTGGTACAGGTCGGAATCAATCCTCGCGGTGTTGATTGCTGCGTCCAGCAATCCCTACGTTCAAGAACTCTCCCGTCTGTTGCAGCAAGATGACCTAGCCCGCGAAGTCATGGAAAGTGTCGCCACCGGCCCTTTGGTGAGTGCACATGTGAAAGGCCGTCTACTACCTTTCATCGCTGATTTTACCTAGGGAGTCGCGGGGCGCGCCTCGCTCTCGTCGACTGCAACGATGGAGGAAGTGCTCGCATACGTCGCTGATGATTCCACTGTCAGTGACAGCAGACGACCCCAGAAGCAGTCGCGAGCTTCGAGAGAAAGGGTGTCAAGCAACAGTACGCCGAAATCTCGTTCTCAGTGCCAGCCACTTACGACGACGATGCATCCATCTTTACCTTCTAGCTACTGCGATGACGTTCCAGGAACTGGGGCAGTGGCAAGATCGTCTCACAGCATGCCTCGTTTCCCCGCAATCCCAAAGCACCTTACCGTCAGTGCAATACCAGCCGCCAGCGAACGCAGAGTACGACGCCCTTGACACCACTCAATTATATTCAATGGATTCATCCGGTGCGTCATAATACATATTGCTGACGTGATCCATGAGCTCAACAGACCAAATCTAGAGGACAAAAGCGCAAGTCCTGATGATTCGGGAGTAGACGAAGCTATAGACGGCTTGAATCACCTCTCGGTGGACGAGAACCAAGAGGTCTGTCCGTTCCAGTCGCTTCTCAAATGCGCGCTTTAAGTAACGGCTATACCCACCAGCTTCGGTATCACGGCAGCGCAAGCGGGTATCACCTGCTAGGCGCGGAAGAACGCTTTGATGGCCGGAACGAGGGCGGGATATGGTAGGTGTCCGCGTGATCAGGGGACTCCCATTCTGACTGAGCGACACAGGAAATTCCCCATGGCGCGCGTGTGGCCGCTGGCCATGGAGTCGCGACTGGCGTATGCGGATGAAGACGACGTGGACGTGCAGATGCCTCCTCCCGAGCAACAGGAGGCACTCGTCAACGTCTATTTCACGTACATCCACCCCTTCATCCCGTTGATACACAAGCAGCAGTTCCTGGAGAGCTTCAGAGCTAGGTATGCCATTTTTCGCGCGAGCCGCTCACGCTAATGCTAATAGCTATCATAGGTTGGAAGGGTAATCAGAATATCAACTCTCCCATTTCCAGCAATTCTTACTAGATGTGTTGTCATCCAGCCGCCAACAGCCGAGCGGGACGCAGGGGCTGTCGAAAGGGTTGCTCCTCGGCATCTTCGCGATTGCGGAAAGGTACCGGGCGGCGACGATGCCGCCGCCGCCCGAGGGAGTCATGTCAGAGGCCGGATGCGACTTTGCGTATTCCGCCCAGGAAGTCATCAGTGCGTAGAGGCTGTTTGTCTATGCAACCCTTTTTTGCTTCCAGCGAATAGAGTGACTAACTAGGAATGTCCGTGCGACAGTGAAAACCGTCCACCACAGCCATCCGGTCACGTGCCAGGCGCTGTTGCTGCTGGGGGTGAGGGAGTTCGCGATAGGCAAGCCCGACCAGTGTAATCTGGTACGGGGGAGTGGGCCTGACAACTTTGACCCATTACCTAGGATCGACTGAGCAAGCGTGGTTATACGCAGGTACATGTCCCTTCTCCCTCGTCGCGTGGAGCGCACTGCTGATGAGCGGGACAGGAATGGCCATTCGTATGGTGTGTGGGAATGTACATGACTCCACAGCTTTAGCAGCGACCGACCATTCCTGGTGCCTAGGCGTATGATCTAGGGCTCAACCGCGATCCGGAACACTGGTTGTACAGAGGACGGGAGGTGTTTACCGTGAACGATAAGCAAACGAGGAGAGCAATATGGTGGGCGTGCTGTTCGGTAGATCGGTGAGCGCTATTGCTGTTGAGTGACTACTTGTGGTAACTGCGGAGCCCGCTCGGATAGGCGCATGAGTGCTTTTTTAGGTACAGAAAAGATTTGCTGTCAAGGCAATGGGTCGTGTTAACCGTCAACAGGACGACCGATATCGATCCAGGACAAGGACTATAATGTCAAACTGCCTGATCCTGAGGCTGTAGGTTCTATCTAACTCGCTTCAGAAATGCATGGACACCGAGTGCCTTGTCCAGATCTACGATGGCCTGTGGCAGCCTGTGCACGAAGACCCAGCTGCATCCGCCTTCTCACCCGTGTCAGGCCATTTCGCTCAGTGCTATCATTACAGCGCTTCGCTTTGTACGTAACATCCAGGAATACTCAGCTTTGCTGGCTCACAATATTCCAGCTATTATCATGGGCCAGATTATAAATACCATGTACCCTGTTAAGCGGACCCACCTGGATGCGCAAGCGCCGTCTCAAGCGTGGCAGGCGATGTCGGCGTGGCTGCATCAGTGGTACGGTTCTCTGCCTAAAGAGATGCAATATCTTTCCGTGGCTCAGCTAGCCGACGCTCCGCCGCATATAATGTTACTACACGTGGAGTATTGGTATGCCACTTTGCTCCTGCACCGTAGCCTGTAAGATGTCACGATTTACCTGTCACTGGGAGATGTCAGTTAACGTGTGTTTCCTCGTGTAGACTCCCGAGCGTGATACGGTAAGCGACATTGCACGTCTGCTTGTCTTGTCGACGAATTCTTTCAGCCCCGAGTCTCTTCAAGGCGAAGGACACATTATTCGCTTGGAACGATGCCATGCGGCCGCTATGAAGATAAGCGATATAGGTCTGTTTGTGCTGCACAGCTGAATGCAATCAGCAACTCACTTGGTGCAGTTGGTGGCTACCATGACAGAGCCGGCTTGGATTATAGCCCGCCCTTCTTGAGCTCTTACGTGCTGAATGCTGGGTGAGCATAATTACCCCTCTATACCGGATAGTTTGCTGTAACTGGTACGCGGGTAGCATTACCCATGTCATCACTCGTGCGTGAATATAATTCCTTTCAGTCAGTGACCACTGGCCTGACCCGATTCATCATCATATAGTCAGTGTCGGCGTAATGCACGAGGCTGCGTCGCAGGGCCTCTTGCGGGCGATCAAAGCACTAGAAGCAATGAAGGTTTGCGTGTGCAACGCCATCCCGTCGCCCATCATTGAAACTGTTCTAGGTATGCTGGTCCGGCGCCGGGCTGGCCTGTGACCTGCTGAAGGGCGTCAAGCTCCGACTGCAGACAGGCGGGCATGCTCCCATCACCCCAGCGTCCACACCCGCAGCGAGTACTTGGACAACATCTGTCACGGCATCTAGCATGACTAGCATGCCTGAACCAGTAACCGGACGGAGCGGAGTGTCTTGGGATATGTGGCCTGACCCATACGAGATGACGCGTTTCGCAGACCCGTTCAGTGCGTTTACAATGGCTCAGATGCTCGGATTGGACGTGTCACAGTCGGGCATGGACACGGACGGTATGGGTCAGCGCTCGGATTATGGAAGCGCTACTCAGGATATTGCGGTGATGTCGGGTTCTGGTTACGCACACGAGCCTGTCGCTGGACCGAGTGGGACGACAGTACAGTGGTTCGGTGAGGCGGGAAACGAGGGTTCGGCGGCTGCCGCTGGTCACCGTACGCCCACTTGCACAGAGAGTTCGGAGGGGTAACAGTGGGAACCCCACGGCTTGAATCCTCAGTGCCTTGGGATCTAGGGATGTATGTTTTTGCATATCTTTGGTCTATGTCTTCTTTCGAATAGTTTCATGTATACTATCAGAGCTATACACGTACGCTCCATTTCCACTCCCTGCTTGTACTCAATAAGGGGGCTGGCATTCGCCCCGAGTCTATGATTATATACTCAAGAAATCCGGTTCCTCGTCGATCAGAAGCTGGAGAAACTTGACGAAGGAAGAAGAAGGGAACCCGACGACGTTATTGTAATCACCGTCGATCTTCTTGATCAACAGCGAACCAAGTCCCTGGAAGAATATACAGAGTTAAAGGATTGGATATATCCACGGCATGCGAATACGCGAACCTGGATGGCGAACCCACCGGCGCGGTCGCGGCCTTCTCCGTTGGAGGCATACGCCTGAAGAACGGACTTCTCGTTATCCGCGAAGTGGACTAACGTGCGTTCGTCCAAAGACCTAGAAATCACGTTCAGAAAATGGTGAAAACGACATGAATTGAACTCTTACTTGATCTCGTACCCTGGTGCAGACAGAATAGGGTATACTAGGCGCTACTCAGCTCCGACGGCTTGCACCAATAACGAGAGTACCTACCTAAGCTGACACCTGTGACCACTTCGCACATGCCCCCATTTAAGTCGAGCAGCATGCGCAGGTTGTCCGCCTCTGACTCGGGCTTCTCGAGAATTTCCTGTCGGGGCTGGGCGTATGTGAATTCGGAGGTGGGACCGGGGATGTGGGTGAGAACTACGGTGTCAGCTGTGCATATCGAACATGATTATCAGGATCATGCTTCAACCAAGGATGATGGTGGTGACGATGGAGAGACAGACCTCCGATTACGAGATCTGGCGGGTCGTCAGGATTTTCTTGCTGGGATAGCAGCAACGGTCAGCGACCGACTGCGCGTCAGGACTACACAGGGGTGAAAATGTGGACTACGCGATCTACAGCAGGAGACACTCCAGAGGCTTAAAGGCTACCTCCTACGATGGCCCGCGCTGAATCACACAGAACGAACGTGGACTTGATTCGCATAACCATCAGAGTATACAGGAGCAGGAGCTTCCTGTAACCTCCAAGATATCATGTTCTTCCTTGTACAAGGGTACTCACCACAAGCCGTTCGTACACCTCCACGGCCTTGTGCGTTGCCGTTGCCACGGGGTACTCGTGCACATCCTCGAACGAACTTTGCGGCAGATTTTCCTGGAATGTCGATGGAACTATCTCAGGTGCGATACCCTAAGACACATAACTCGTTCAATGATAACTCGCGATTGAAGCATGAGTGTACGTACTCACGAGAGTCTGCAGAATCTCTTTACGCCGAGGGCTATTGGAAGCTAATATGACACGTTTGTCGGCCAATTTAGAAAGAGCAGGGATTTTCAAAGCATGCGGCAGGATAGCATTATGTTTGCTCGACATTTCAATATCGCGATTATCGTCGCAGAAACCTTGCAGTAGTTGGCATTCAGGACGGTATCACTACTATGATGGTCATCAATGCGGATGTCACAGATCACATGATCGGTGTCACGCGATTCATCTGCTGCACGCGTCTATTCCGCGACTACGCGTTTCATTTCGATTAGCGAGATGAGATTTCGAGCATGCATCGAAAACGTCCCCACATTCTGCAGTAAGTCACCTTATTTTGGCTCCACATCTACTCAACCCGTATATCAGAAATCATGCAAGTCATCGAACGACTCCAGAAGAAATGCATAATCCAATTCAAGCCTGAAATTATGCGGATAATATGCATGAGTGATGCGAATGAAGCAGGCATCCAAGTCTGGTCGTGGGCATCCAACGTTTTACACGAATTGTTTTTATCGTACTGAGTGAGGATGCAGAGAGATTAAAGTATCGACGTTATTCAATGACTATCGCATCCAGTCAAACGCGGATAACGTTATATCCATGAGCATAGCCTCAGCATCCCTCTTACATGCCCTACAAGGCATACAGAACGCTTTGGCAGCCTCTGGCTCAAGTACAGGTCTGGGCTCTGAGGAAGTCCTCATGAAGCTCGCGAAAAAGAACGATCAGGTGAAACCGCCCGTCTCGTGGCTCATCTATAGCTAACGGTTTAGCAGGCACTTCTGAGTTTTGCCTTGACAACGCCCTCGCGCACCGGTCGTTCTCAGTCCTTGACCTACGACGTCCGCATAGAAGTCCTGCGGCCTCTGGACATGGCGAAGATCACCGAGCCGCTATGCCCCGAGCCCGACGTAAGTCAAGTGCACTCGAACTTCCTTCGCATGGTGCTCCAATAGATGAATAGACTCTTATACTCCTCCCATCCCTCCCGACCCTCCGCTCTCCAGTCGAGCGCCTCCGTGCGCTCTCCTCCACGCTCCTCCTCCGCGCCAACATCGGCCCGCCTACGCGTCTCTTGCTCGAAGTCGCGGGCGACGATAACGAAGTGCGCGTCAAGGTCGAGTTCTCCGTCAAGTTTGTGCAAACAGGTAAGCACAACGATCTCTCCCTATCCATCAATCTCTGATCCCTCTACGCATTGAGAGCGCCAACCCGACGACGAAGACGGCGAGCCGGAGGAGAAGGACAAGGAGAAACTGTACACCGTCCCCATCGCCGCGAAGAGTTTTGTCAAGTTTTTGAACTGTCACATCGTCAGCGGACAGGTCATTGCGGGTACGCTGGCTCCCAACAGATGCGTCGTCGAGCGTATTAATAATGTGTGGCATCCAGCGGTCTGCCACCGGCATTGTCTTATATTGTATTTTTACATCGGGTCCACAGGAGCCGATTCGGGAGGCGTGCTCACGTTTTATATTCCGTCCATCGTAGATGATGGCCCAATATGAGGAAGTACATCGCATCCTTCTGCCGGGGCTGTATCACCTCTGACTCGACACTATTCATCACGTCCAACTGTACTAGTACCTGACTTGTACAGTAGTCTCCCGATGATATCCATTTCGAACGGTTGCTTCGGTGAATTTGAGTCGAACGTCTTCCACGAGTGGGTGCAGATGCACAGAGTTTATATTACATTAAACGAGTACAACAGGTATGTGTGCTACCTACATACAAACCAATCATGACAGACCCACGGATACAATATCAACCTCCTGCAAGACAAACGTATACCACTCGCGCACAAGACCGGAATGTTACAGATTTTCCGAGAAACGGCTCTCCACAGGGGCAGGACCGGGCTCAGCCTCCGCGGGACCCGCACCATCATCGTCAGCAGACACCATCCCAGGTACATCATTAGGTGACCTTCCAGCCGGAGCCTTCTCTTGCTGACGCTTGCTAGACTTGCGGGACAAGCCCGAGGTGGTATCGGGAGCAGGCTTCTTATCCTCCTGAAATCTCGTCAGCGGATTAATCCAACACAATGGAGGGATTGACGTACCAAGTACCCATGCTCCCCGACCTTGCTTTCATGCGAATACCCGGGCAGCTCCTCGCTTCTTGCGTCGGCAAACTCCCCGTCCTCTTCAGCGGTCCCGTCAGCCTCGGCTTCCTCCTCCACGCTACTTCCCTCATCCTCGCCAGAGGCTTCCCCGTCACTAACGTATCCCGCTGCCCGCACGGCAGCCGCGACAGGCCCACTGCGCTCCATCTGCTCGCTCGCGACAAGGTACCTCGCGCACAACATCCGAATATCGTTCCACCACTCCATCATCTCCTCGTGGCTGCGTGCGCGGAACGACCATGCATGTTCACGACCCAAGCTCAGCCTCAGCGACCCGCCCTTCGTCGTGCCCGTGCCGTCCTTGCGACCCTCAATGTGGAACTTGTGCGATTTGGCCGACGTCGACGACGGGGGCCCGAGCGTACACATCGGTAGGAAGAGCGAGAACACCGGCTGCGGCGCCGACACGGGATCGGAGCTCGCGTACTCGTGGAGGAACCCAGCGGGCGTGAGCACGTAGTAGCTCTCCTTGTAGCTCCGCGTGTATCGCTTCTTGCGCTCGAGGTACCCGGTGTGCACGGGTACAACACACGGGTCCTCCTTGCTCGGGTACTCGATCGCCTCGGGGTTGCGCAGCGGTGTCTCTGGGTCCAGGAGGTGATCGGAGCGCGCGCTGAACGTGATCCACTCGCGGTCGGGCGGCAGCGAGGCGAACTGCACGGACAGCGTCCGCCACGATTCTTGGACGGACGCGGACATGCGGTTCTGCCACTCGTCAAAGGTCTGCCACGCGGACTGCAGCGCGCGCACGATGCCCTCCTCAAAGTGCGCGGAGTTTTGCTGCATAATGATGATCGATTTCTGCAGCGTGTTTTCTTCGTGAACCTGCTTCTGTAGTTGGCGAGCAACGGCAGTGTTGGCTACGTAACTAGTGGCAGGGTTAGACGGGCGTGACATTTATTGTGTGTACGTACGGGTCGCTCTTGTTCGTGACGTTCATGGGCGTGTTCTTGAAGATAGATATGTTCGTGGCGAGCTCTCCGATCATCCGAGCGGATAGTTCGCGTTCCTTTGCGACGGTGGTTGCTAATTTGCCGGTATCATTTTGGACGTTCTGGTGAGGAACAGTCAGCAACCGGCTTGAATACCGTTTGCGGCGTACTAACCTTGATATGCGCCTTGATCTCCGTACGGAGTTTCTGCAGGTGTTGGACGATGGAGCTGTCTATCGTCCTACCTAGGTTCGCGTGCTGGTCCGCAATAACCCTCGTCTTGTCCCGGACCCCGTAGAATATATCCTGCAGCCCTCCTTCGCCCAGGAACTGGTTCCCCGCGCGGAACGGGACTTGGATGACGGCCCCCAGCTTCGTCAGCTCCCTCGCTGTATTATTCTCGATGTCTGCGATGCCCTGTACTATCTCAGAGCCTGATCATACTGTACGGCAATGAACTCACCTCAAAGTACGCTATTAGCTGTTTCACGATAACCTTCCATGCCGTAAAGCGTTCAATTAGGATGTCCGAGGGGCGTAAGTCCTGCGGGGCCACGTTTTTCTTAATAAGGGATTGCGCTCGCGAGACGGTCGAGCCCGCCGCGGTATGCCTGGACGCCCTTGACGGCGCACGGGATATCGAGACAGTGTCGCGGTCGCCGTTCAGCATTATATCTTCAAGATTGCCTATTCCGTAGATATCGTCTTTGCGGTCGTGAGGGCGGTCGGGAAGATGGAAATTGGCGCAGGTTGAAGGCGATGTTATAGCCTGGGCTTGAATCAAACGCGCGCGGGGCGCGCGGTCTTTGACGTCAGTGCCGACAATTGCCTTTTCGGGACGTGACAGCCATCACAGAAGGAGTGTGACATAGTCCTGGATTTGGCGCTGCGGCTTCGTCACCGTCGCGCACAGCGTCCACACCCTTTTTGCGGTCTTTTTTTCCTGGCTTTGGCTTTCGTTTACAGATCTGCTCAACATGGCCTCGAACCCGGCTATTCAGAATCTTGTCGTCTCCTTGGTCGTAATGCAATGTCGGTGCTGTCTTTGCGCGCTGTAGCTCGCAAACTACTGACCTCGTTCACGGTGTATAGTGGCACGGAAAGTGCCCTTTGAAGACCCGCAGATACTGACATACGTGCGGATTGGATACGTCGTCAGTCAGGCGATCATCCTCGGGACGTACTATTACACGTCGATGAAGGTGAGTGGCAGAGCGTTCAGGGGAGAAAGCGGACGTGAAATGCTGAGATGGTGCTCGTTCTGGACAGATCAAGTCGAAAAATGATCAGACCGTCCTGAAATATGGTGAGTCCAGTGGCATGGGCATGTCTGATTGAGCAGGTTACTGAGCTCTTTGTGCAGTGGAGCCACCAAGTCCAATGGTGAGCGCTCGTCGGAGCCCTGGAAGGAGAACATGCTCTGATTCGGAGGTGAAATGCAGGCCCAAGGCAGTGGGGAACTGAAGACTACGACTGTGCGCGACTATGATTTGGGACAAACCAGCCAAGCTGTAAGCTCACTTTTGAATCACCCCATTTCGTTACTTACCGGACCTGAAACGTTCGCAGCTGCGCGGCGCTCTCTTCTCCGTCGCTATGATGTGCTTCCTGCACCTGTACCTCAAATACACTCAACCCCTGTTTATCCAGGCCATTATGGGTATCAAGAACCTGTACGACGCCAAGGTCGTGCAGATCCACGTCCTCGGCAAGCCGGCTGAAGGTGACTTGAAGCGGCCCTTCAAAGCTGCTGGTGGGATGTTCGGTGGTGAGTCACTTCCGTTGTTTGATTGCTGGATGTGCTTACTTAGCTTTGTGGCGCAGCCGGAGAGCCTGCTACGGATAATGCGTCCATTGCGGAGGCCGAAAAGAAAGTCAACACGAAGAAGGACGAATGAGCATGTCGTCAACGTTTTGATCTATCGGATTTTCCTTTGTAGAGATATCACCTGTATAGGGCACAAAAATGCTAGACTCTGTCTCCGGTCTACCCGCGTCGAGGACGTGGGTTTCGGAGGTCCATGTCCTGACTGGATTGCAGCTCCGTTAAAGTCGTGAACATACATCCAGTCAAGTCCTTTCTTCTTCCACCCTACGATTCGAACTGGAACCATTGCGAACCCGATAATTGTAGCGTGACATTGTGGATTTTCTACGCTGTACCTGACCGAGGCGACGTGACCCTCTTCTCTCCACTTTGTCGTCGGACATGTCATGTAACATTTCTCCGACGACCAAGTAGATAGAGGGACGGATACGTTGAGACTCTGGAACACAGAACCTGCATAATTAGGCCACCGGAACAGCGTCATCCGACCATCGCCCACCGCGCGTTCCTATGACTCTTGAGACCAACTTGAGGCCATGGAAAAGCCACCGAAGGAACTCTGACTTGTTGATGAGTGCAATGGGTAGCCATAGAAGCATCTCTATGCTCTCCGTCCGGCCCGCGCGGAGAAACGCATTCCATCGTTGCTACAGCTTGTGACTAACATATTAACCGTCAAAGTATTGTAGGCATATGGACGAAGGGAGCTTCTCAAACTCGAGACCCAAGCTTCATACCAGGTATAAGTATGACCCTAGACCAGCGAGTTTCTGCAGTGGCTTCCAGCCCGAGCAGGTAACGGAACCCAAATCGAAATGTTGGCCCTTGCCGCATCTCTGTTCCTAGTTCCTATCGTCCTCGCTTCAAACCAGATCTGCGGTCAATGGTGAGCATTTTCTACTAGCGCACGTAAGCCCAAGTTGACGTCGACCGAATTAACGTGCAGGGACACTTTGACCGGTGGCGACTTCACGCTGTACCAGGACCTGTGGGGCGAAAGTGCCGCTACCTCCGGGTCGCAGTGTAGCTGGCTCAATAGCACCTCCGGGGATTGCATCACTTGGGGTACCCAGTGGACCTGGCAGGGTGGCCAGTAGTGCGTCCCGTCAAATCTTTGTACTTCGATCATCGGGCTAATATATTCCATGGGACTGCAGTAATGTCAAGAGTTTTGCGAATGTTGGCCTGACTATGACGCCGAAGCAGCTTTCCGGCATCAAGAGTATTCCGACCACTTGGGACTATACGTACGCTGGATCTTCCACGGATATAGGCGAATAACTTACGCGTAGAGAATTCGAACAGGTACACTGGGACCTCTGGAGCAGTGGCGGACGTCGCGTACGACATGTTCCTCTCCTCCACTTCAGGGGGAACCGCTCAGTACGAAGTGATGGTTTGGTGAGAATGTTATCCCAGTGACCCGGACATGCCATCGATCTTATATTCTATGTCCCGGTCAGGCTTGACGCACTTGGTGGTGCAGGCCCTATCTCCTCTTCAGGGAGCCCGATCGCAACTCCCACCATCGGCAGCCACTCCTGGAAGCTGTATTCCGGCCCTAACGGACAGATGACCGTGTACTCATTCGTGGCGAGCAGCACCATCACGGCCTTCTCCGGCGACCTCATCGAGTTCTTTGAGTTCCTGGAGTCCAATGAAGGTGTCTCGAGTAGCCAGTATCTTAATTGTGAGTTCCGCCTCTGCGCTTCACCTGCAAGCGGTGACTTAACCAGTATGGGGAACAGCAATTCAAGCTGGAACTGAGCCATTCGTGGGTACGAACGCGAAGTTGCAGGTGTCGAACTACTGCGTCGCTCTTGACTGATTGGTATTACCATTTACCAGAACCGATGTCGGATAGCCATGTATATCGTGAGCCAGCCAGATGCAATGATATCGGTGTTTGGGCTGGGGAGCAGTTCGTCTTCAGTTGCCCCACATTATTGGTATATTTCGATCGGCCTGCGCACGGTGATCAGCCACGAGCGCTATTTGCGCTGCGTTGAAGATCGCACCGGACTCGACGACGATCCCTGCAATGGTCGCATACTGCCGCGTGTGCGCAGGGGCAGCAGCTTATTTACGCGGCGTGCCATCAGGTAGGTGCGCCCAAGGGTGGGGGCTGTCAGGGTGGCGGTCACGACGAGGGACAGGATGAGTGTCATTGAGATGTAGCGGGCCACCCTAGACGAGATGTCCGGGAGGTCGTTAGGGAGCCGACCGTGCTCCCAAGCAGCTAAGACGGATAATGCTGCGCTGATGTCAGTATGCAATGTTCGGACATTCCGAATAGCGCGCAAAATGATGCTATCGGGGCCAGTACTGGAAGTATTTGCTTCTCCCAGACGAGCCAACAGCGCTCAATCTGACGGACGGTGGGTAGTTCATTGTCGAAGCGGCAAAGCGCACTTAGCAGAAATAGATCTCCAATTATATCGCAAACGTACATTGTACTGGTTGACTTGATCTGAAACGCCGGTTAGAAGATTGAATTAGCTAGTCCAGCCGGCATATCTCGCATCGTTATCTGAGCCGCATTTTTGGCAGAATCAACTTCAATTTCGCAGAAAAATGACAAGCATTGGAAATACGCACAAAAAGCTTGGGAACATCATCAAAGCTTAAGGCAAAGTGCGCAGTGGAACTGGCGTACGGCAAGCAGGCCGCAGACAGCATGTCGTTATCCTGCGCCAGCCCAGGAAAACGACGGAGAATGCAAAGAGCACGACGTATATTCCTGAAAATAAAAAGGGTGCCCGTTTATCCCATGACACTCTACCGAAGGGAAAGAACTGCTTACCATATAGTAACGTCTCGAGAGCAAAACCTATCAAGTACGCCTTGTCTGGTGTCATTTCCATTATTTGGGAATGAATCCGCAGAAGGGAGCAGCAGAGGAAATAGATAGTCGTTATATACTCACATGTGGGCGGGTAATGAGTCAGTGCATCTCGGGCAGCGATGGGAAAGCGGCGGGAGTTGGCTCGGTTGGGCGCTCGTCTACAATCAGTGCTCCCCAGCTATCATTCGATACGTCGTATTCATGATGACTTCCAAAGAGGCAGAGGAAAAGACCCCGATCATCTGTGATCATCCGTGCCTCGTCTCTCCTGTGATTGCGAGGAGTGATAGATATGAACTTCGTGGCACCGTCTTGCTTCTTCGAGGCGGCCAGTATATTGTGAGCGCTTAGCAAGGCTACAAGCAAGATCATTGCATTGTTCTACAACGACAGGGACATTAGTAGGCTCGTGACAACCCTATCCTATCGCTATTGAGGGCAGACGGTCGAAAGACAAGTCTGTCCTCAATGTGCTGAAGGTGGTTACGAGCCTACGACATCAGCGGCACCTTACAAGCTTGACGGATGCCGTAGTCGTGCTACTCTTGAGGTACATGCTTCTTCTAACCATATTCGTACTTGTTAAAGGAGCGTCGATCGTATCCTATAAGAGTTGAGATGGCGGAAGCTCTACTGGTACACGGGCCAATTCCCGTCTTGGCGGGCGTAACTTCCATCCACGTGTGATGGCAGGAAAGAACAGATCGTCTCTCCAGAAACCGAGCTTGAGATCCCCAAACCGGACAGCAGCAAGCCTGAGACGTGGCATCGCCTTAGTTATATCGCGACTGCGTTGCTGGCGGATCAGACAAGGACTGATGCTTCCATCCCGTCCGAAAGATTCAGTACAAGATTCCAAGAAGGCGCCACAGGTCACCAGCCGGATTATGAGCGAGATTTAATGCCTTCCTATCGAATGCACGAGGTCCACAGCTATGCAGGAGGACATTCGAGCAGCGAGCTGTTGAACGAGCAAAGGTCGGTGAGGCAGGGTGCCCGATCCACGAGCGCCGAAGGTTAGCGTGAGGACAGTCGACAGAATCAGGTCCGTATTTCGAAGGAGGTCATGATCAAGTATACTGTTCATAGTTGCAGATACTGTGGCGCATCGCCGATGAGACGTAGTCGTCATAACCGATGGGAGTTTGTCACCAATCAGCGAAACGATAGAGACGCAGGGTTTTCTCTGCTTAACAGCCTCGCCGTGGCATACTTGTCGGAGGGTAATAGCAGCACTTTTGCTCTGCTATTGCTGCGTTTTATATCAACGCCCGGGGGGTCACTGGGACTGGTTAGTCGTGGGGTGTTGTGGCCCCGAGCGCGAGCCGGGTGTAATTACCCTTCCGGGCTCGGCTGCCTGAGCTAAGAGTTCTGGAAGTTCTCTATTATTTCGCTGATTGCTGGCTTGTTCTGGTTGAAGTAGGATCGAATACCTTTTTCGCGGACTGCAAGCAACTCACGACTTCATGCAGTCGCATCAGTATTCAGTTCTTTGGTCATTCGACCTCCTTCATCTTGCGAATATTTAAAGGGCTCCAGAGATCTCAAGGAAATCACTGACATGCTAGATGAGACAAGAGATTCGCTGGCGTGGCGTTGATGACTTACACCATGCTCGTCGTGACAATCTGTGACAGCCGACACCTCCGACTTCCCGGAAGTCGTGGCAGTCCGCAGTGGATGAGAACAACATACTCCGCTCTGGGACAGGAATGATAGTACCATTGTTAGACTTGATGTCCCGTTATAGTTGGCGACAGCTGTCTCACAAAGCGCAGCCCTAGCACCGGATGCCATCGAGTGATACAAATCAGAAATCTGAGAACGGAGTAACTGACTGTCCGCTTCATGCAATGGAACCGCAACATACGTGTACGAAGTCGAGGTGTGCAATAAATAATGCATAAAGTTTCCAGGTACGTCAAGGCGAACGGTAAGCTGGGGAAGCACCGCCACACATCCGACTGCTCTGCATCAACTGACTCCGAAAGGGCCGTTGAGTGATGGTAGGCTTCTTATTGAAGCACTCCGATCGCCTGAGGATACGGGGGCGCTGATGCCTGCGTGATGCAGGGGATATAAGAGAAACGCTGTGCATGCCATGCTGCTTCTCTCTCATCAACACCGTCTCCAGCCCCAGGACTGAAATATCCTCCACTGAACCTCAAGTGGCACATGTCGACCCGCGGAAAAGACGGTAGTAGAGGATACGGCCCTGCGAGGGTCTCCTGCGAAGAATGTCGCCGGTACGTAACTTGCGGACTCGGACTCCTGCAGCGGAGGTTTACCATCGAGCAGAATGAAGTCCCGTTGCGACAAACAGCGTCCCTGCGGGCCCTGCATCCGCCGCGGGTGTGCAGACATTTGTCCCAACGGTCGGTGAATACGAGGATCATGTGTGCTCTGCTCACCCCCCTTCTCTGATTCACAGGCACTCTGCCCACTAGAAGAGTATTCAGGTGAGTGTTCACTTTGCCTACGGTCCCATTACAGCGACTTATCACAGGCCAGGACCATGTACGCCGACAAAGAGGCTCTCCAGCAGAAACTTGAACCACTCTGTAATCGGATCCATGAGCTAGAGAATGCACTAGCCAAGCTGTCATCTAGAGTGTCCGACAAACCTCACCCCCTGCTCAGCGAGGACCTGCTAGCGCTCAAAATGATGGATAAACCCGTCGGTCAGAGCCAAACGCCTGAATCAACACGCCCATCTCCATCCCGCTCGCCGTCACCGACTCCTATAGACACACTCGTAGATGACTATGGCACTCTGACTCTGGGTGGAGACGGTCGGATAACTTACTTTGGCAGGTCTGCAGGTCCCGAAGTGAGTTTCCTCTACTTGCAGTCCGCGGTGCGCCCACTCATAACTTGAATCGCAGATCCTCTTGCAGGTTAGACTAGCCCTATGAGCTATGCCAGACATATACTAAAGCAGCGTAGGTCATGCGCGACGCAGACCCAATTCCTTCCAGTAGCAAGAGCAATCCTGCATCCCTTCCACCGAGCCTGCAGCGCAGGCCCTCCGAAAGCGAAGATCTGTTCCACGGCGGCTCATACGACGAGCCAACGCTTCGCCACCTCGAGTCCCGCCTTCCCAGCTATGCGCGCGCCACGTCACTCTGCGAGTCTTACCTCGAACACTCCTCCTGGTTTTTCGGCCCGATCCAGCGCGACGAGCTGATCAACGAGCTGCTCACGCCGATATATCGGTTCCTCGGGAGCCAGCGTGACGGAGGCACTCGCACGTACAACCCGCAGAAGCTTGCGGTGCTCTTCCTCGTCTTGTCGCACGGGGCGCTCATGGATCTGACGCTCGCGCCGTACAATGCGGAAGCAGAGACGTACTACCAGGCGGGGAGCTCGATGGTGTCTATGCAGGATATCAGCGAGGCACCGTCTATCGAGGTGATACAAGCGCTGGGATACATGGGGACCTACCATATCCTCTGTGAGCCTCGGTATGGCCTATCGAGTGCCTGGCCGTTGATCGCCGTGGCAATCAAATTGTCTCAAGCTGTGAGCGTCTTCGATGATTCTTCGCGTTGTTGATTGACTCTGTCGCGCAGATCGGCCTCCGTTAGTACTTATTACTCCTTTCGAAAAAATTTGCGTGACAAATCTGTTTCCACATATATCAGACGTGGACAGCGCACATTGGCAGTTGGACCCGATAACCGTATACAGGAGAAGACTGTTGTTTTGGGAACTCGTCTCGCAGGAGCTGCCTATGGTGAGCTGACAGATGTTCAATGCGCCAGTCAGAGCCTGACGTGCTTTTACGTCGGAACAGAGTCTGAGCACGGGTCGACCACCAAGCACACACTGGGATTTTGTCAACTGCAAAATGCCCATCCCGAACCATACAGAAGCTGCAGATGTCATTGATCAACGTACGCGCCTCCCCCAATGCTCTGTCCGGGTCGGAGCTTTGTCCTAAGTGTTATATAGATGCCGGGAAGCGATATGCGTTCAATCGTGACATTCTATGGCAGGCTGTCAAGCTGACCATCGGCGGCCAAGTACCGAGCTACAGCGCTATCCTCGATCTGGACAAGAAACTGAACGCTAGAGGACCCCCACCCGGTGTGGAGGTGAAGGTGGAATCCGATGTGGGCGATATTGAATTTCCGAGTCCCGCCAGCCCCAACGCGCTCTTGGGTATCTTCAGCTCTTGTTATGGTGAGTGTTTCCAAAATGGTTGCGGGAACGCCGATGGTGAGGGCGTTCGTTGCCTTTGTTTTTAGTTCGCATGTACATCCACCGCCCGTTCTTCGCCAAAGCCTTCCTCGACTACCCCGCGGACCCAATCCACAGTCCGTACGGCGCCTCGGTCATCGCGACGTATCGCGCTGCCCTCTTAGATTTGAAGACTCTCACACAACTCCTCCAGCAACGCCCGGTTCTATGTCAACGATTCTTTTTCATCTGGCTGCATGCATTCTCAGCAGCGGTGAGTTGTCGCTTTATACTCTTGGGAAAGGAGATCTGATGAACAGATGGGCACCAGATTGTCGTAGCATTCGTGGCGATCAAGATTTCAACCGTGAGCATCGCGAGTGTTGCGTTTGACCGACTGCACGCTGCCATCGAGTTGTTCGAAAAGGGCGGCTCTCAGTCGCATCGAGCGCAAGTATCATTGGTACGTACATTCGGAGTATTCCATTCCGCAACACCATCCATAGTAAACCCAACTCATGCAGCCTGTCCTGCATGAACTGCGTGAAAAGGCCTACTTGCGCCTCTCGCGCCTCCCCGGCTCAGATCTAGAGCCGTCTGTCGCAGAACATCTGTCCACCTTTGTCGGGCGGACAAAGTTCAAGGTCGTCTCCTCCAACCCATCCTCATCCGCCGGGTCTCCCGATTCGGGGCAGGGCGACATGCAGGCGGATTTGCCCCGGCTAATTTCCTGGGACCAGAATATCGGGACGATGATGCAGAGTATGTTGGCTTTGAGCGATATTCCTGCGGATAATCGATGTACTTACATCTTTTTCCAGGCTCGACCCCGCAGGATATACCGGCATTCCACGATCCACTGTCGACGTTCGGCTCTGGCGCGTCATACGACGAGTGCCGCACGTACCTCGATTTTGTGCCCAGGGACACCCACGCTCTTGTTGGTAACCGCGAAGAACTGGGACACGATGATCTGCCGGCCGCTGTTCCAGAACATATGACGTTCTTCTCTGAGATCCTGTCCAACAGAAACTTATGAATCTAGAGTTACTCTTGTTTCGTTGCGTGAGGAGGTCAGAGTCTGGACTGACTCGGTATGTGTAGGATACTCGTGACTAGTCTATAGGCACACCATGCCACGGGGGAGCGCTATGTAGAAGACGTTGGCGGATTCGGAGGAGGAGGTTAAGCCGAAGATCCGCCTGAACTACGACAACCACTACCGGATATTGCGCGATACGTCGATACTCGCACACTTGGAATTCTTGGATGGTCGACGGGACTCGGAGACTCAATATATAACCTTGTGGTCCTTGACCACGACATAGTTAACATCCTGATCTCCTACAGAAAGTCATACGAATAGTTCTACCGGCTTGGTCCCAATAGCACTGGTTGCAGTGGTTGTCCTACATGACCGGGCATAAATGAACCTGGGCCGCCCGAAGGAGATGCGTCTCCTCTGCCCCCCCTAGAACATAGAAGTTGATACGCTCTCCAACTTCAATAATATTCCTACTGCCTCCGCGTCCAACCACCGTTAATGCTACCCCTTAGTGGGAGGTAGCTGTAATTGAACCACTGGCCACAGCCATGACGTCTACACTCACATGTACAATCAGCGTTCCGGACGAGGCACTATTCAGACCTACTATTACAGTTACATGAGTGAGAGGGGGAAAATGTACCGGCCTAACTTCGTGTTGGCGGTAAATCCTAGCGCGTATCGGTTCCCTTCCGCCTTGCCTGTCGATCCCGAGACACGCCACCCGAACGCGCGCCGCGCTGGGTTGCCTGCTGCCTCCCACTTCTCGACGTACCCTCTTGGCGATCCTCAGTGGGTGTCATGGACGGAGGCGGCTGCTGGGCGGGGTGGGCAGATCTCGGCGCCACCCTAGGCGCTCTGGGCGTCGTATCAGGGCTCAGTGGAAGGGGTGGAGGTGTTATCCTCCCTGACGGACTAGTGTCAGAGTCGGCGGGGGTTTCGTGTTCCAGATGCTCTTCCCCGCGGGGCGACTCCGGGTTCACGTGCATGTCTAGGCGATCGCGGCGATAGCTAGCAATGCTCCTGGTTTCGCGGCCAGTGCCACTCTCAAGTCGGGCTTGTGCTCCTCTCAAACTTTCTCCTACGCTCTTAGCGGAACTGCGGAGCATGTTGAGTCCAGGACACGTCTGAATTACTCAAGGGAAGTGTCGGGCTCACCTTGTGTCGAGTCCGTGACTAATAGCAGGAAAAGCCGCGATTTTCTTCTTCCAGTCTGCGTCTATTCTTGGCAATTCAACCTCAAGATGACCCAGAGCGGACAGCATCCACGCATAGATGGCCGCCAGAGGGGAATGATAGGACTCTCCAGGCTGGAGTACATATTGCTTGGACATAAACAGGGTGTTCGGCTGATCAGGTGCGCGGTAGAAAAAGACGGTAGTTTCATAGCTTGTTAAAAGCGTTGCTTGATGCACCGTCAGCAATATAGGGGTCACTCTGTATATCTGCAAACTGGACTGGTACCAGAGAGTTGGGGGTTTTGTATTCGAAGCAAAGGACCCGTTCATCTGCGTGCGGATCAGTATAAAAGAGGCCGTCGGCGATGGCTTTGTTCTGCTGCGCTGGCGAAGAAGCAATGTACAACCGATCGCCTAGTATACCGCCGATACCATTGTCCAACGTAGCTCTTATACAGGCCAGGGCTGGGTGTACAAGTACTTGGTGGATCCATTCCCGAGCGTCTTCTTCACTATTTATTATACCAGTTAAAAGAGTCGGTGTATGCAGAGGATACACTCTTCCACGCCAGCTGGTCCGCAGATCGTCGTCGCGCTCGTCAATCTTGACTTTCGCCGCTATCGCGTCGGCTTTCTTGACGAGTCGTTCGGCCAAATCTTCATCGTATACGACCCACTGTAGTTGCTTGTGCTGTATCATGTCTCTTTGTGAATCCGTCGGACCTTTGGTCGATGATGATGTTTTGCTATTCCTCATCGCAGGAGGCTTTGGAAGGGGCAGGTTGAAAACATCGCTGAGGACAGTAGGCCGCTGAGCGGAGATTTCAGACATGTTAGGATTATGCCCAAAAAGCGAGTTCCCACATCACGCGAGGTTATAACGGACTAGGCGATACGAAAGAAAATATTAGTGGGAGCTTCGCAAAGAACTTACCCGCTATTGTTGCACGGTACAGAGCGGACAAAAGGACGGAAGAGGCGGGCTGGGAGTTGGTAATTGTTATCGCCGAGAAGAATGTTAGAACCTAGAACCTATTCGTCGATGGATTAGGAGAGCATTCCCGCTACCGTAGGTAGTGGGTCTTGGACCCCACGGCCGTTCGCAGGTTTCCTGCGATCGTTTCAAGATCTACGCGATTTATGTGACACTATTTGGCTCTTAACCGTATATGGCGGACGGCAGGACCGGCACACGGCTTTGGACCAATCAAAGATGGGGTCCTCAAAGGACCCCGATTGTAGAACCACGTGGCATCTCTCTTTCCATCTTTAGCCAAGGTGGCGGATGCTGGTCAAGGGACTCAAGAGAACAGACATGACCTAGCTTGGGGCGTTGGAGATGCGGTCTCCAGGTGAAAGCAGCATACTTCAATGTCAGCTGTTTTACATAAATGACTTGTATACTCAGAACCTGAGGGAGGAGTGAGTGGACATCTCTTCAAATCGTTGAGGTGAATGCTCAGTCGGAAATCATGGCTGGAACACAACTGCTTTCGCAAAATAAATATATTAGTATATGATGCTGCTCAGGATGTCAAGTTTTCAGCTTGCTACCAAATCTTATCTATGTCTACGGTAGCGGGCTCTGCCGCTCGCACGGCCCTACCGCCTTATTCCCGCTACCGTAGGTAGTGGGTCTTGGACCCCCCGGCCGTTCGCAGGTTTCCTGCGATCGTTTCAAGATCTACGCGATCTATTTGACACTATTTGGCTCTTAACCGTATATGGCGGACGGCAGGGCCGGCACACGGCTTTGGACCAATCAAAGATGGGGTCTCAAAGGACCCCGATAGTAGGGCCACGTGGCATCTCTCTTTCCATTTTTAGC
>NW_006920418.1:154217-155106 GCF_000344685.1 Gloeophyllum trabeum ATCC 11539 | reverse complement strand
CGTATATGGCGGACGGCAGGACCGGCACACGGCTTTGGACCAATCAAAGATGGGGTCCTCAAAGGACCCCGATTGTAGAACCACGTGGCATCTCTCTTTCCATCTTTAGCCAAGGTGGCGGATGCTGGTCAAGGGACTCAAGAGAACAGACATGACCTAGCTTGGGGCGTTGGAGATGCGGTCTCCAGGTGAAAGCAGCATACTTCAATGTCAGCTGTTTTACATAAATGACTTGTATACTCAGAACCTGAGGGAGGAGTGAGTGGACATCTCTTCAAATCGTTGAGGTGAATGCTCAGTCGGAAATCATGGCTGGAACACAACTGCTTTCGCAAAATAAATATATTAGTATATGATGCTGCTCAGGATGTCAAGTTTTCAGCTTGCTACCAAATCTTATCTATGTCTACGGTAGCGGGCTCTGCCGCTCGCACGGCCCTACCGCCTTATTCCCGCTACCGTAGGTAGTGGGTCTTGGACCCCCCGGCCGTTCGCAGGTTTCCTGCGATCGTTTCAAGATCTACGCGATCTATTTGACACTATTTGGCTCTTAACCGTATATGGCGGACGGCAGGGCCGGCACACGGCTTTGGACCAATCAAAGATGGGGTCCTCAAAGGACCCCGATAGTAGGGCCACGTGGCATCTCTCTTTCCATTTTTAGCCGAGGTGGCGGATAGCTGGTCAAGGGACTGAAGAGAACAGGCATGACCTAGCTTGGGGCATTGGAGATGCGGTCTCCAGGTGAAAGCAGCATACTTCAATGTCAGCTGTTTCACCTAAATGACTTGTATACTCAGAACCTGAGGGAGGAGTGAGTGGACATCTCTTCAAATCGTTGAGGTGAATGCTCAGTCGGAAATAATGGCTGGAACACAACTGCTTTCGC
>NW_006920418.1:141503-154197 GCF_000344685.1 Gloeophyllum trabeum ATCC 11539 | reverse complement strand
TGGTCAGGGACTCAAGAGAACAGACATGACCTAGCTTGGGGCGTTGGAGATGCGGTCTCCAGGTGAAAGCAGCATACTTCAATGTCAGCTGTTTTACATAAATGACTTGTATACTCAGAACCTGAGGGAGGAGTGAGTGGACATCTCTTCAAATCGTTGAGGTGAATGCTCAGTCGGAAATCATGGCTGGAACACAACTGCTTTCGCAAAATAAATATATTAGTATATGATGCTGCTCAGGATGTCAAGTTTTCAGCTTGCTACCAAATCTTATCTATGTCTACGGTAGCGGGCTCTGCCGCTCGCACGGCCCTACCGCCTTATTCCCGCTACCGTAGGTAGTGGGTCTTGGACCCCCCGGCCGTTCGCAGGTTTCCTGCGATCGTTTCAAGATCTACGCGATCTATTTGACACTATTTGGCTCTTAACCGTATATGGCGGACGGCAGGGCCGGCACACGGCTTTGGACCAATCAAAGATGGGGTCCTCAAAGGACCCCGATAGTAGGGCCACGTGGCATCTCTCTTTCCATTTTTAGCCGAGGTGGCGGATAGCTGGTCAAGGGACTGAAGAGAACAGGCATGACCTAGCTTGGGGCATTGGAGATGCGGTCTCCAGGTGAAAGCAGCATACTTCAATGTCAGCTGTTTCACCTAAATGACTTGTATACTCAGAACCTGAGGGAGGAGTGAGTGGACATCTCTTCAAATCGTTGAGGTGAATGCTCAGTCGGAAATAATGGCTGGAACACAACTGCTTTCGCAAAATAAATCTATCAGTATATGATGCTGCTCAAGTTCTCAGCTTGCTACCAAATCTTATCTATGTCTACGGTAGCGGGCTCTGCCGCTCGCACGGCCCTACCGCCTTATTGTGTGTCCAAAGGAGGCTACATCTGTCCATAGTCAAGTTGACGCGAATTAATCACGTGTCTACGAAGCGTCCTACGTCCAGGCAAGAACCCACCCCGAACTTCAGCCACACGCACGCTCTCTCTACACGTCCATGTTCCCATCGCTGCCCAGCTCCGCTGTTCGAATCACTTTTGATGACGATGCATACTGGAGGCCAAAGGAGCTTCGGATGACGAGTCCAAACTCAGGATATAGCCCGACCGCTATGGCGATAGACACCTCGGGCGAAATTCATCGTAACTCTCGTTCGGTTGTGTATCGCGGGCGAACACGAGAGACGAGTATGCCGGTCGTTCTCAAGTTCGCTCTCACAGCTAAGGCTCTGGAGGGTCTGCAAAAGGAGGCAGACCTGTATCAGAACCAACTTTCTCGCCTTCAGGGAACCGTAATCCCAACGTTCTATGGATTCTTCGAGGCGGTGCACGACGGATACCCTTTAGGCTGCCTGATTATGGAGGATTGCGGTGATCCCCCGGAAATCATATTCCCGTATTTACCTATGATCACGAGGTTTGTCTGCTGGTCTAGTGTTTGACAGTAACGATAGCTCATAAGTAGAGAGTCAGGATAACTATCCTACAACATCTGCAGGAAATTCACCGATGCGGTATAATACATGAAGATTTTCAAGAGCGCAATGTTGTACTCCGCGAAGGCAACCCTCGCATCATCGACTTTGACAGGGTGTCCCCACACAAAGGCGGGTGCACGATGAAGATACGTAAGCTTCCGTCGGTCCCTCACAACAGCGAGGTGGACTGCAATGATATCTTTTGCTACTGCCATGACTTTTTTATATGGGGCAGTACGTCTTTTAATGGATTGATGTCGGTAATTGCGCTCATCAGCTCTGCAGACTTTGTGGTCATTGGTAGGGTACCTTATCCCCCGGACGAATTCCCTCCGCAAGAAGCGATCGACATACTCGTTCCCCAAAAGACTATCTATTTTGACAACCAGGCGCAAGAGCGTCTTCTGTTTGATCGCCTCCGCCAGATCAAGGTGGAACTCGACAAGGACGTCCCATTGAAAGCCCTTGAACTTGACATCGTTTTCATCGCTTCGCGCCCTTTCCAGTCAGCCCTGCAATACCCACCTCAGGACGTCATCGATGTTCTGCTTCGCGGATTCCAGACATCTAACTCCACGCCTGAGCAAGTGGAGAGTGTCGCCAATGTTCTACGGGATGCGAAGCTTCCCCTGTCTAATGGCTCGGTATCGGTTGAGACGGTCAGGGAGAAAATCCGCGAGTGCCTTCACTATCTGAACCGCCACCGGGTTCTACGTGATGGATTGATTTTCTCAAGTTCACATTGATACTTCCTGTAGCCTGGTCTGACAACTTTCTGGGTTTTGCTTCGGAACTATTCTTCGAGCTTATGTATGTGTACGCTG
Organism: Gloeophyllum trabeum ATCC 11539; assembly: GCF_000344685.1. Classification (NCBI taxonomy): domain Eukaryota; kingdom Fungi; phylum Basidiomycota; class Agaricomycetes; order Gloeophyllales; family Gloeophyllaceae; genus Gloeophyllum; species Gloeophyllum trabeum. The sequence goes on along the minus strand of NW_006920418.1, from coordinate 151,888 downwards.
TGTAATGTCTCTTTCCAAATGCATGCTTCATGTTGAGTCCACCCCGACTCCATCCCCGCACTCATTCGAATCCGGCCGTCTGATTCTGAGTCTGAGGCTCACCCCCGAGTCAGTGGACCAGCGGCTCGAACAGAGTGGCACGGTGCACGTGACATAGACGCGTGAAGTTCCGATTCGTCGCGTAACTCAGACTGCATGTCCACATGTCATTGACTTCCACGGTCCACATTTCCTTCAGTGACGATGCTCCCTGGAGGCCGAGAGAACTGAAGTTGACCGCTCTTCATAGGGGATCTACCATCGTCACCTTGACGGCGATAGACATCGACAATGAGATCCGGCGTAATTCTCGTTCAGTTGTCTACCGTGCACAGACATCAGATACGAACGAAAAGGTCGTCCTGAAGTTTGCTCGCACGAAGGAGGCTCTCGAGGAACTCCGCTCGGAGGTCGACGTGTACGAGAACCAACTGTCTAGCCTTCAGGGGACCATCATCCCAATCTTTCATGGGTTCTACGAGATGTTGTACAAAGATAACACGCTAGGTTGCCTGATTCTGGAAGACTGCGGGGAACCTCCAAGCGTCGTTTTCCCGTACCTGCCTATGATTACCAGGTTAGGCCGTCGAACAGTGTTGTACTACAGCAATATGTAATGATGAACATGGCAGGTTGACGATCCTACGGAAACTGCAGGAAATACACCGCTGCGGCATTATACACGAAGACTTTCGGGAACGCAATGTACTTCTTCGCGGTCGGGATGTTCGTATCATCGACTTCGGCCGAGTTTCCCCACACATGGGAGGTTGCACGATGGAGATACAAAGGCATACCCCACCCTGGGTGTCTCACATTGACATAGACTGTGATGACCTCTACATCTATTGCCAGGACTTCCACATCTGGAGTAGTAAGCACCTCCTGTTGCGCGGCGGTTTCGCCACTCATTGACTAGTCCTATAGAACAAGTGATTGTCGGGGAACTCCCCTGTTTGCCGGACGGCTTGCCACAACAAGAAGACATGGATGAGCTCATCCCCAGACGGTACATCTGCTTCGACAATCAGGACCAAAAACGGATGCTATTCGATCGCCTCTGCGAGATCAATACCGAGCTGGAACAGGGTGTTCCTATGCAAGACATTGAATTGGACATCGTGTTCATAGCGGAGCGACCCTTTCGACCGGCGTAAGACTACCCTTCTCAGGAATTCATCGATTCTTTGGAGCGTGATCTCTCCAGGCCCGCATGTCGGGGCACCGCGCAGCAGGTGGAGAGTATTGCGCACATTCTTCGGGAAGCAAAGCTGCCGCTATCTACTGGTTCCGTGACGAGAGAGGAGGTAGAGGCGAAGATTGGTGAGGCTCTGGATTACGGTAATAGCTACCGGGTACTGCGTGATACGTCAATGTTTTCTCACTAGTACTTGGGACCACTGAGGTAATGATTGAACCGTCTCGTAGTCTTTGGATATGAAGTACCTCATTGGCATGTATGGGTCCCGAACGAAGGGCTTCATATACCGACTTGCATAGCACGTTTGAAATTGATATCCCCCAGGTGTCGATGCTTTACGTGAAGAAGTCGAAGACCTTTTGATGCCAACGTTGACTAGGTTCGAATCCCTAAGGTATCCGGATCCGAGGTTCATGGTACGAGGGCGCATGGAGGACAACTCAGCGACTGAAATGGTCAGTTACCGCAGATAGGCAGTGAAGGCAGCAGTAGTCTTGTCGTCCTTCGCCAAAATACGATCAAATTGGTCATATACTGATACTTTTGCGGAAAGACAACTGTGAGTACACAGAGAGCAACGTCAGGATTAGGGCTCACTATCCCGACCTATAGAGAGAAACGAGAGGTACGTGGACCATCGAATCAGATGCATCCAGGGAGGCGAGACTTCACTCTCGACCTAATAGACGGATGATTATCAGAGATTGCGAGATCAAAATTGACCGATAAACGGACGATGCAACGGATCCAGTTGCGTAGTCGAGTCCATCACTCGGTCTTGGATAATGGAACGCTCCACGGGAGGGATGGTATCGGTCGATGTTGCAGTTCGCATCACCCGTGTGTCGACTGGGATCAGTTGATATTAGACATAGTTATTGCTGTCTCGCTCCTACCTGCTGGACCATAGTGTCAGCGCCCTACATGCCAGTTTAAGGATGCTCTCGTCCACCAATACTGCGTTGCGAGCCCCCGGTGAAGGACAGAACAGAGCGTCTCTGCAACATCTGTGAAGAAAGATTACCGGTTCCAGCCGTTCCAGGCAAAGATGGAGGAGTGGATATTATTGCCCAGCCGGAGAATGGCAGCGGCGCACGGAAGAGAGAGAGAGCAGTACTCCCGCTCTGCTGAGAGAAGAGCACATCGAGCACGGGCAGTGTGTTCCAAACCACCCGGGCTGGATGTGCACTTCTCTCGGCCCGCGGATGCCTTGGCTGCGAGCGGCAGGGGTCATATATGCGCACGGTGTCGTCTCCTTCTTACCTCCCAGGTAGCACCAAAGACAGAAGCCGTGACATCTAGGCGCATCATGCCGAGCGAGCGTTGTAGTGTTTACCAACTTACTGAAAGACGCCCAGATATGCAGGGTGGACTTGAAGCTTGGAGCTTGAAGTCTCGCTATATTAATTCATTCCTGAGTAACTCTGACACCCCCGCTGATTCGTGGAGAGCAGAGAGAGAGGTGTGCTTAATCCGGTAAAGCACAGGGTAAACCGGGAAATGAAAGTGATGTATTGACGAGTGTTCTATTTCTGAGCCAGTGCCAAACGTGGTATCCGATATTCATGGAAGGTTCAGCTTCAGGCGTTGACGCAAGAAGACTCTGAACTTACCATAGAAAGCGCTACGTCAATATACGGAATGTGTCTGACGTTCGGAGTACATCTGTGGTTCGGAGTAGCAGCTGCCAGAAACAGCAGGAGGATTGCTGCGACTTGCGCATCAGCATGATGCCATCCAGAGGGCTTGTCACCGGAGACAGCGGAGAAACCGTAAGTCATCTGGTCTGACGAAGCGCTGCGAACACGCACCTGCCATTCTTTCATTCCCAGCACCATTTGGACGGTAAGCTTCAGTTTGAGTTGACGGAATCGGGAATCCGAGAGGAGATCCGAAGAGAAGGGATTCTAATGCGGTGCGGGTAGCAGTGGCCTGAGTCGGATCGACATCATGGCTTGTCTTCCCAATCCCATGACTGTCGGAATCACAACACACTATATCAAACTACGAGTCTAGGCTCTACGCAGCATATGTCCTATGCTTCACGTTGGCTGTCTATACGCCTACCATTAGATCGTACTTGTCGTTCCGGACCCTTCGATTGCACTTGGAAGCTGCACGCCTGCTGGATTACTACGTATACATTATAAACGCTGAGGAAGGACGCACTTGCACCACAGGGTCCTGTCACTTTGTAGCATCACTGAGCGGTCTACATCCTACTTCACGTTTCTCCAGTCCAGACCGCGTCCAAAGTGGAGCCACGGAAAGCTTCCGTCGAGCTCGCAGTAGAGCGTACAGACTCATCCCAGACTCCCTCCGACGATCCTCGAAGCGGAGCTTGAATACCTTGCATAGCGCACCCTCTGTGGATCGGATGGATAGCTGAAATCCCCCAACCATAACACTGCTGTAAGTGAGTGCGTGTATACTTTGAAGTTGGAAAATTTGTACTTGGCCCTGCCCGAAACTCGCTCGCCACGATGCCATATTAGAGTGCTTCAATCTCCGCCGGGCAGCAAGATCTTATTGGGCGTCTGGGTACGAGATGAATGACGTTGCTGATCGTAACCCCGATCCATGCCCGATTAGACGATAAATCGTCAACGATTATAATCCATCCACGTGGGGCAATCACTTGTAAGAACGCAACGCGTCTTCATCCTACTTTCTACGTTTCTACATTTCGCACCTCCCCCGCACTTGCGCACGACCCGGTTCATCTCTGCTCGCACCGACCGGGATTTCTGCGTTTTATAATCGCCGACGGACCACCGCGAACCCGCCACAGTCCACCAAGCCACCGTGAACCGATTATAACCCTCAAAAACCACGATGTCGGTTTCCCCGTCTTCAACACCTTCGCCGCTCTGTTCGCCCTCCGAACCACTCCGTCCAACCCGAGTTCTGCTTTTACTCTCAACCCAAAACGCACCGCTCTCCGAACCGCCGGTCGGCGTGCCCGCCGCTGCCACAATTCGCGCAAATATCGGGCACGTCCTCGCCAAAGCGCGCTCGGTGCCCCCCGCCCAGCGCCCGCGCATCATCCACGTCCGCAACAACGGCGACGCGGGCGATCCCGACGAGCCGCACACGCGCGGGTGGCAGCTGCACTTCCCGCCCGCCGAGGACGAGTTCGTCGTCGACAAGAGCAAGAACAACGCCTTTGCCGGCACGCGCCTCGCGCAGCTCGTGCCCAAGGACGCCGAGATCGTCGTCGTCGGGATGCAGTCGGATTTCTGCGTGCGCGCGACGTGCTCGGCCGCGCTCGGGAGGGGGAACGAGGTGCTGCTCATCCGCGGCGCGCACGGGACGTATGACCGCTTGGAGGTGTTTGCGGGGGGAGGCATCACGCCCGCGAGCAAGATTGAGGCGGAGATCGAGGCAGAGCTCGAGGAGGCCGGCGTCGTTGTCCTGCAAATGGAGGATGTGCCGGGAATTTTTACCGATCGGTAGGGGGGCGTGGATAGTCCTGCCTTGGTTGGTTTAGGTAATATATTTTGGGGGTTTCCTTCCGTCTGCCGTTATTCATTTGGACGTTCATCATACGTTTACGCACCATTGTTTTGCATCAATATACAATGTAGAGTTGTATCGATAGGGTTGGTTTTGGGTTCGATTTTTATGTGGGTACGTGGTGCTACTCTGTCTGGTTCCGCGTTCCCTTTCTGAAGATGTTGCCATAACTCGCTCACAGGGCCGCATAGGCATTACTGTTACTTTGCCTGCATACACGACTTATTCTCATTATTGACTCGTGCTGAGTGTCGTTGATGGTCTCATTGTTGGATTTCAGACTTGCATGTAAGATCTTCCCTGCCGGCGGAACTGAACCGCAGCCGAGGCGGCTGTCGTTGAGGGTGATCATTTGTGAGTCTTTATTTCACCTAAGATGAGTACATAAGCTCGTGTGGTTCATCGCGAGCAGGAGTGCTGACTACAGTATCGCCGTGCGGAGTACCACAGAGCCAAGGGCGAGTCCAACTTGTTCGGAGGGGAAATGCCGCACCAAGAGTGCAGCTAGCCATCCCGACAAGCTATTTCCTGGCGAAGGACTACGAGATCCCTGCTGCATGTGGCAGCTTGTCATATTCAGCTGCTTCCGGCTCCACCGGGTGCCCTCGCAGGACGAAGCGCAGATAGCGTCAGATGCGCAGGGCATTTGAAGCTCGCGCGAAGACCGGAGTTCGCGTTGCCGTGAAAATCGATCGACGCTTCTTCGTCACCTGCGCGGTCAACGCTGGGGGACAAATGTACTTTCTTACATGTTCATCGTATGAAGGTCTACTTTCGGATGGTATACATACATGCAAGGACTGCAAGACAACTCAATCGCCATCTGGAGTGGGCTAAAGAACCAGGTGTACTAGTGAGAAAACATTGACGTATCACGCAGTACCCGGTAGCTGTTACTGTACTCCAGAGCCTCCCCAATCTTCGCGTCCACCTCCTCCCTCGTCACGGAACCGTTAGATAGCGGCAGCTTTGCTTCCCGGAAAATGTGTGCAATGCTCTCCACCTGCTGAGGGGTACCCCGATGTGCAGAGAGATCGCGCAGAAAAGAATCGATGACGTCTTGAGAAGGGTAATCCGACGCCGGTCGAAAGGGTCGCGCCGCTATGAACACAATGTCCAATACGATGTCTTGCACAGGAACACCCTGTTCCAGCTCGGTATTGATCTCTCGAAGGCGATCGTACAGCATCTGTTCTTGGTCCTGAGTGTCGAAACGGATATATCGTCTGGGGATGAGCTCATCCATGGCTTCTTGTTGTGGCAAGCCGTCCGGCAAACAGGGGAGTTCCCCGACAATCACTTGTTCTATAGGACTAGTCAATAAGCGGCGAAACCGCTGCGCAACAGGAGGTGCTTACTACTCCAGATGTGGAAGTCCTAGCAATAGATGTAGAGGTCATCACAGTCTATGGCAATGTGAGACACCCAGGGTGGGGTATGCCTTTGTATCTACATCGTGCAACCTCCCTTGTGTGGGGAAACTCGGCCGAAGTCGATGATACGAACATCCCGTCCGCGAAGAAGTACAGTGCGTTCCCGAAAGTCTTCGTGTATAATGCCGCAGCGGTGTATTTCCTGCAGTTTCCGTAGGATCGTCAACCTGCCATGTTCATCATTACATATTGCTGTAGTACAACACTGTTCGACGGCCTAACCTGGTAATCATAGGCAGGTACGGGAAAACGACGCTTGGAGGTTCCCCGCAGTCTTCCAAAATCAGGCAGCCTAGCGTGTTATCTTTGTACAACATCTCGTAGAACCCATGAAAGATTGGGATGGTGGTCCCCTGAAGGCTAGACAGTTGGTTCTCGTACACGTCAACCTCCGAGCGGAGTTCCTCGAGGGCCTCCTTCGTGCGAGCAAACTTCAGGACGACCTTTTCATTCGCATCTGATGTCTGTGCACGGTAGACAACTGAACGAGAATTACGCCGGATCTCATTGTCGATGTCTATCGCCGTCAAGGTGACGATGGTAGATCCCCTATGAAGAGCGGTCAACTTCAGTTCTTTCGGCCTCCAGGGAGCATCGTCACTGAAGGAAATGTGGACCGTGGAAGTCAATGACATGTGGACATGCAATTACGCGACGAATCGGAACTTCACGCGTCTATGTCACGTGCACCGTGACCACTGGGTTCAAGCCCCACTGACTCGGGGGTGAGCCTCAGACTCAGAATCAGACGGCCGGATTCGAATGACTGCGGGGATGGAGTCGGGGTGGACTCAACATGGAGCATGCATTTGGAAAGAGACATTACGCAGCGTACACATACATAAGCTCGAAGAATAATTCCGAAGCAAAACCCAGAAAGTTGTCAGACCAGGCTACAGGAAGTATCAATGTGAACTTGAGAAAATCAATCCATCACGTAGAACCCGGTGGCGGTTCAGATAGTGAAGGCACTCGCGGATTTTCTCCCTGACCGTCTCAACCGATAGTGAACCATTAGACAGGGGAAGCTTCGCATCCCGTAGAACATTGGCGACACTCTCCACTTGCTCAGGCGTGGAGTTAGATGTCTGGAATCCGCGAAGCAGAACATCGATGACGTCCTGAGGTGGGTATTGCAGGGCTGACTGGAAAGGGCGCGAAGCGATGAAAACGATGTCAAGTTCAAGGGCTTTCAATGGGACGTCCTTGTCGAGTTCCACCTTGATCTGGCGGAGGCGATCAAACAGAAGACGCTCTTGCGCCTGGTTGTCAAAATAGATAGTCTTTTGGGGAACGAGTATGTCGATCGCTTCTTGCGGAGGGAATTCGTCCGGGGGATAAGGTACCCTACCAATGACCACAAAGTCTGCAGAGCTGGTGAGCGCAAATACCGACTTTAATTCGTTCAAAGACGTACTGCCCCATATATGGAAGTCACAGCAGTAGCGGTAGATGTCGCTACAGTCCACTTCGCTGTTGTAAGGGTCCGACGGAAGCTTACGGATCTTCATCGTGCACCCGCCCTTGTGCGGGGACACCCTGTCGAAGTCGATAATGCGGGGGATCCCTTCGCGGAGTACGACATTGCGCTCTCGAAAATCTTCATGTATTATACCGCATCGGTGAATCTCTTGAAGATGTTGTAGTATAGTTATCCTGAATCGCTGATTATGAGCTACTGTTGCTGTAAAGTGCTAGACCAGCGGACAAACCTCGTGATCATAGGTAAATACGGGAATATGATTTCCGGGGGATCACCGCAATCCTCCAAAATCAGGCAGCCTAAAGAGCTACCGTCGTACACCGCCTCGAATATTCCATAGAATCTTGGGATCGCGGTTCCCTGAAGGCGAGAGAGTTGATTTTGATACAGGTCTGCCTCCTTTCGGAGATCCTCCAGCGCATTAGCTGTGGGAGCGAACTTGAGAACGAGCAGGGTTCTCGTGTCTCGTGTCTGTCCGCGATAGACAATTGACCGAGAGTTACGACGAATTTCGCCGGAAATGTCTATCGCCATAACGGTCGGGTTCGTGTATCCTGAGTGTGGGCCTGTCATCCGAAGCTGCTTTGGCCTCCAGTATGCATCGTCATCAAACGTAATGTGAACAGCGGACATGGACAGCGATGCGAGCATGAACGCTCCTACAGCGCCGCGGCGTGCGTGTGGTTGAAGTTCAACGTTGGTTCCTGCTTCAAGCTTGGACCTACTAATAGTAAGGTGTTTTCGAACAATAGGACACATCCTAGTCGCGTGATTGGAACCTATAATTAAAAGGAGTTGTAGGAGGCAGAATTGTTTTTTGGGATGTAGTGCGAAATAAGATACTTAAACAGTGGTCCGTTTGCACTCCGGGAGTTACACTCTTTTGGGCCTAGCAAAATATTGTATGGTAGGAATATATGAAAGATTGGCTTTTGTAAATGATTTTGGGGCTCACAAAAGATAATCTTTAATGAGAATTTCGAAGCTTGTGATATATATTTTCAGCAGTATTATCTTTGTTGATACATTATAATTGAATCCCTTCTGACACTGGAGGATTTGTAATCTTTAGGGCTGGGCAGAAGGTTGTATAAAAGGGAATTCCACAGCTCTGATTGGCTGGCAATTCTCTTTTATACAACCTTCTGCACAGCCCTAAAGATTACAAATCCTCCAGTGTCAGAAGGGATTCAATTATAATGTATCAACAAAGATAATACTGCTGAAAATATATATCACAAGCTTCGAAATTCTCATTAAAGATTATCTTTTGTGAGCCCCAAAATCATTTACAAAAGCCAATCTTTCATATATTCCTACCATACGATCTTTTGCTAGGCCCAAAAGAGTGTAACTCCCGTAGTGTTGGGTGCTTTCTGCCGTGCGCGCACGTGAAGGCCCCCTGAAAACTTGTCAGTAGAGGGCCATTGCTATGCATGGCAGGACACGAGTCCTAAGTTGTGTCTGATAAGTGTTAGCATTGGGTGTATAAATGTTCCAATTGATGTATACAGTACTCTTTCTTATGCACATATTGAAATCCCTTAGATCTGGATCTGCAAGGTCCCCTTCATTCATACTTTCAAGTTGTCCCCCTGTGGCTCTGCCATCATTGTAAGATAAAAGTCCCTGCCTCTGACAGATTAAAAGTTGGTCTGTATTGGTGGCTACAAAAAGTCTACAAAATTGTATTTGTACCCAGCCCAAGGGACAGTAGTAGCTGCACTACTAGACACAAATAACATAGATCAAAGTGTTCCTCTGCTGCCAATCAAAGATTGGCAGCTCTGTGACACAGGTCTTTTGTCCCCAGTGGAAGAGATAGTCAATAATTATTACCTGCAGACTCCAGGTAACATCCTACCAGAACCAGAGTGCTCATCCACTGCCAATCTTCGATTGGCAGCTCCCTCGCATTCATTTTCCCAAACCAAGCTGAAGGACGGTGATAAGCCTCAGGGTCGTCTGACCCCCGAAAACGAGGACTTAGCACGTCGTACAAGCCCCCCCGGAGCTTATTCGACATAGCGCTGATATGCACTGACACACAACAATCACCAAGGACCAAAAGGAATAAACCTAAACCCCGTGATATGGGTGAAGGCGGTCCGAGACAACTGAAGGGTATTTAATAGTTCGAGTGGGAAAGGAGGAGTAAGACGCCGTAGGGTAGTCCGTAGGAAGACCTAGAAAAATAAAACAAAACCTTGACGCCTGAAACAAACACTAAGGGACGCTCCGGCGTATTTATCTCCGGAAAATCGCAGACAAAGTCACAAACCATGAAACCGAGTGTAGGTTCGGGCCCACGGGAGTAGAAATTGCTAGAGAAACTTGGTTAATTTTATTTCGCTATGTGAGACTCACCGGAGCTAATTGAATCGATGGCGGAGATAATTCACTCGATGAGTCAGGCCTATTGGCAAAGCTAGGATCGGTTATAATTCGCTAGGTTCGACGCTTTCGAACTTCTCGGGTCGCTGAGATCGTAACACTAATTCTCTGAGATGGTGAAGTCGAAACTTGTTTTTTCTGTATGCTACTTTGTACAATTTATACTACAGGAATGGCTTTGCGACCGTTCGGAGATAAATAACAAATAAACACTGCTACCCACAGGATTGCTCAGCACTTTCCTCCGCTATACCATATACCATACGACTCTCTTGCGCTCCCACTTGCTCTTTCCAGCCCCCTATAGGTCGCCTCGACG
>NW_006920418.1:117976-121077 GCF_000344685.1 Gloeophyllum trabeum ATCC 11539 | reverse complement strand
CTGCTTGGGTCAGGTGGCGGAGCGTCGAGGCGACCTCTAGGGGCTGGAAAGAGCAAGTGGGAGCGCAAGAGAGTCGTATGGTGTATGGTATAGTGGAGGAAAGTGCTGAGCAATCCTGTGGGTAGCGGCGTTTATTTGTTATTTATCTCCGAACGGTCGCAAAGCCATTCCTGTAGTATAAATTGTACAAATTAGCATACAGAAAAACAAGTTTCGACTTCACCATCTCAGAGAATTAGTGTTACGATCTCAGCGACCCGAGAAGTTCGAAAGCGTCGAACCTAGCGAATTATAACCGATCCTAGCTTTGCCAATAGGCCTGACTCGTCGAGTGAATTATCTCCGCCATCGATTCAATTAGCTCCGGTGAGTCTCACATAGCGAAATAAAATTAACCAAGTTTCTCTAGCAATTTCTACTCCCGTGGGCCCGAACCTACACTCGGTTTCATGGTTTGTGACTTTGTCTGCGATTTTCCGGAGATAAATACGCCGGAGCGTCCCTTAGTGTTTGTTTCAGGCATCAAGGTTTTGTTTTATTTTTCTAGGTCTTCCTACGGACTACCCTACGGCGTCTTACTCCTCCTTTCCCCCTCGAACTATTAAATACCCTTCAGTTGTCTCGGACCGCCTTCACCCATATCACGGGGTTTAGGTTTATTCCTTTTGGTCCTTGGTGATTGTTGTGTGTCAGTGCATATCAACGGTCATCAGAAAGGGTACTCAAACAGTACTCCAAGCAGCTGGGAGCAGAAATGAAATATATATTACACATGTACTGGCTTCAATTTCTCAAAGGGGCATATAGATACCACTGAGTGGAAGAAATCAGGGTTCCAGAGGCAGCAGCGATTGAGAAATACAGGCCCAAGATGCCTGTGACTGAAGAAATTGTATCATAGTCCCTGCCACCCACACATAGACTCAGATTATGTGTGTGAAAAACAATCCATCAAACTATTCAGCAGTCAGCATATTATTTCAGAACACAAGTGCAACATTCAAGAACCTCTTATAGCCAACATAAGATCAATGTGTATGTACCAGTAATGATTGGATTAAAAGGAAGCACAGCCCACCAAGTTGACATGCTTCAACTGCTGCAAGTACTAGACTATGACATCACTCAACTACAGAAATGCGCTTTCTGCAGTCAAGCTATGTCATAGTAAGCAGAAGCCAATGAGAAGCCAGAGATCCCAACTGGTGCGGCACACTCAGCCACCGACTACAAACAGCCACAGAAGTCAATTCCCACGGTAACAAGATGCCACACATGACCAAGAGCATGCAGTAAAGGAAGGAGATAGGATTAAATGCTCAAAATATTCCAGTAGACGGATAACCCAAAAAAACCTCTTTGTAGAAGAAACTACGAAAATACATGAACAACTCAAGACGAAAACACAGTGTGATTGCAAACAGAGACTACAAATCCGATTTTGTAGTCTTTTTGTAGTCTCCAATACAAGCAGACTGTAAAGCGGACATTAAACAGTGTAGTTACAGCGAGTTTCATAAGTATGCGGAATTGCTTCAATTTTGCTCTTGAGGTCTGACTAAGTAGAACAGGCTTCGGCGATGGTCAAAGCGTGAAATGGCTTCACGTGTTGACATAGTGTTGCCCGATTAGGGCGAGGAATTGCCTGAAGGGGCAGGGAGACGTATCATACGTCCCGCGGATGTCTCGGACTACAAGTCTTCAGGCGGTCTTGGGTGTTTCCCTGTCATCAGGAGGGATTAATGACATCAGTGGATAAAGATCGTATAGACATCGAAGGCATTCAGGAGACCTGCCTCGTGCAAGGCGCGCAAAAGAAAAGTTGCGGCGATTCCGCATATTTATGAAACTCGCTGTAAGACTACAACCAAAAGGTCGCACGCATTCTCGGCATTGCGATTCCCACGGGGTGCAACGTTCGGCACGCACCCTCTTTTGTGGGTAAGGACTCATCCTTCATAAACTCAGGACTCGTAATACCCATAGAGGTCTGATACCAGATACTAACTTTCCCCTCATTTTTACCGAAACCAAAATTACCATATTGGGATGCATTTTACCCGAAAAGTATCCGACCTCTTGTTACGAGTCCTGAGGTACGAAGGTCGAGTCCTTACGCGCAAAATATGCCTGCGTGCCGAACGCTGTACCCCGTGAGACCTGTTTGTGCCGAGAAGTCGTGGAAGTTATGTTTTGTATTGAAGACTACATTGTTGAAACTCCGTTTGGAAGTCCGGTTGTATGTGAGACTACAAAACGACTTTTGGCGCATTTTTGTAGTCTCTGGGACCATTGTTTGCTCATTTGCGGGCTCAATTCTTTGTCTTATCTCTCTTTTATTTTTTCTAGTCCTGGGCGTATGCTATACGGGTCTACAACAATATTTTGGTGAATTTGGCAATTGTGTGTCTTGTCCTAGTCCGCATGGCGGTTTTACTTTTATTGCTTATCGTGGGAATTGACTATTGTAGTGGCTTGTAGTCAGTGGCTGAGGTGCGGGCCGCGTCGGTTTGGATTCCTGGACTCTGATTGGCTCCTGCCTTCTATGACATAGGCTCTCTGCAGGTTCACCCGATCTGCAGAGCCATTACATCATTGGTATCTGGAATTGATTGCAGGCTGTAGAAGGGCCAGAAAAATTGTGAAAAATGCGGGAAATCCATAATATATTCAGAGCTCTATAGCAAATCAAGGAATATACAAGATGATCCCGAGCGGTCTAGTGAAATTCAAATGATACTTCAAGAAAGATAGGAATATTTGTGTCAGCTCTATGATATACAGTGTAAAATAGGGAGTATCTTATGCCCAGCTCAGGACTCGTAACCAGCCATGCACAGCATTGGCCCACTCCCCCCAAGTACCAAAAGGACTTAAGGCATCGACGGCATGATGTACTAGCTAATAGTAGCTATAATTTAATAAACAATCCGTCGACCAAGAAGCAAGCGAGCCCAGCGGGCCTACACACACTCGCAACGGTTAGACTAGTATGACAATAGACTAGTAGAGCCTCCATATTCATCCCTAGTATTCATTACCGTCTTAAACTATCAGCCAATGTTTGAATACATGCAAGTCTCGATTATCTAGCGCACCGG
>NW_006920418.1:92809-117430 GCF_000344685.1 Gloeophyllum trabeum ATCC 11539 | reverse complement strand
ATGTTTTGTATTGAAGACTACATTGTTGAAACTCCGTTTGGAAGTCCGGTTGTATGTGAGACTACAAAACGACTTTTGGCGCATTTTTGTAGTCTCTGGGACCATTGTTTGCTCATTTGCGGGCTCAATTCTTTGTCTTATCTCTCTTTTATTTTTTCTAGTCCTGGGCGTATGCTATACGGGTCTACAACAATATTTTGGTGAATTTGGCAATTGTGTGTCTTGTCCTAGTCCGCATGGCGGTTTTACTTTTATTGCTTATCGTGGGAATTGACTATTGTAGTGGCTTGTAGTCAGTGGCTGAGGTGCGGGCCGCGTCGGTTTGGATTCCTGGACTCTGATTGGCTCCTGCCTTCTATGACATAGGCTCTCTGCAGGTTCACCCGATCTGCAGAGCCATTACATCATTGGTATCTGGAATTGATTGCAGGCTGTAGAAGGGCCAGAAAAATTGTGAAAAATGCAGGAAATCCATAATATATTCAGAGCTCTATAGCAAATCAAGGAATATACAAGATGATCCTGAGAGGTCTAGTGAAATTCAAATGATACTTCAAGAAAGATAGGAATATTTGTGTCAGCTCTATGATATACAGTGTAAAATAGGGAGTATCTTATGCCCAGCTCAGGACTCGTAACCAGCCATGCACAGCATTGGCCCACTCCCCCCAAGTCTTAGATGTGATTTTTACTGAAACATTGGTATCCAACCTGAGGGCTTGAGGATATTATTCCTTCCTCAGAAAAAAAGTTCCGGCGCGTGCGGTGATACCAGAGTTAGTTATGTATGGGCTTTATGAACCTCTCCAAGGTGCACTGGTGTATACAGAATCCAAGAATCTCCCACCTGATCATTGTGGCAAGTTATGGCACTGTTGTGGCCATAATTGTTACCCAAATAGTATCCAACCTTTGCTCTGGATGGCTGTTTCTGCCATAAAAATGGTATCCAAGATAACTCCCACCAGCAGGTCCTTTACCAAAACTGTATCAGACCTGGCACCCATTTGAGGGTGATTTTTACCAAAACCGGTATCAGACCACTATGGGTATTTTCAGGGGGCCTGCGCACGACAGGCGAAACCGAAGCACGTGATGTGTCACGCTGTGACCCTAGTGGTCGGCCTTTGTATTTCCAGCGTGCAACCTCCCCTGTGTGGGGACACTCAGCCGAAGTCAATGATACGAGCATCCCGTCCGCGAAGAAGTACATCGCGAAAGTCTTCGTGTATAATACCGCAGCGGTGTATTTCTTGTAGATTCCGCAGGATTGGTTAGATATTGCTTTAGTGATACTGCTCGGCAGACTATGTAACCTGGCAATCATAGGTAAGCATGGGAAAATGACGTCTGGAGGTTACCCGTAGTCCTGCAGAATCAGGCAGCCTAGCGTGTTATCTTGCGTGTTATCTTTGTACAACGTCTCGTAGAACCCATAGAAGACCGGGAGTCCCCTAAAGGCAAGACAGTTGGTTCTCATACAGGTCTGCCTCCGGGCGGAGTTCCTCGAGAGCCTCCTTCGTGCGAGCAAACTCAGGACGGCCTTTTCATGCGTATCTGATTTCTGTACAAGGTAGACGAGTGAACGCGAGCTACGGCGAATCTCAACGCATCGCTGTCACCCCACCACTCTTCGGTTGTTTGTCACAACCTGTCAGTTCCAATCGCTTCGGTCTTCATGAGGCTTCTCCTTCAAACGAAATACAGACAGCGGCCATGGCAGATCAGTACGATTCAACCTCGAGCTTCAACTTCAAGGCAACCGGTTTCGGACAAAAGGACGCGATGAAGTCACGTGAGTGTGGGACATCCAGATCCGAATCCGAAGTCAAAAGGTTCAAAATTGATCATGGGTTGAACGCTTCTGCTCAACAAAAACATTCTTCTATCTGGGTGGGAGGGGGGGAACCTGTCCTTGTGGCAAGCCGATGAGCAGCACACATTTTGTACAATAAGTAATCCGGAGGGTCTTGTGCTACGGCGCGCGAGCTTAAGCACACTATCTGCGCCCATTCTGAATCATTCCCAGTTCCAACCTCTAGCCGTGGGACTGCTTTTTCGAGGAGTCGTATTGGCCAAGACAGTTGTATGGTGTCTGAAATGGATCGTGATAAGTCGCATGATTTCCGACATACGTTTGTCATCAAAACATCCAAGCAAAGGGACGGTGTCCGATGTGCGGTACCCCATGGCTCTGCGTTTACAAAAAGAGCGATCACTCCCTATATCGTAATCCAAGATCAATACATGCATTAGGCAATTATACCGCACTAGATTAGTTCCTCTGTACCATCACCTAAACCACGGCTTACATACCCTTCTCCACATCCGCACCCCCAGCTCCCACCGCCTCCTTCCCCTCCGCTACCATCTTGTCCACCGCCTTCTCCTTCCTGAGCCCCAATCCCCCAGTCCACCCGAGCCACCGGTGATGGGGCAACCGCGGCCCGCGGAGCAAGAGGAGCACCAAATCCAGCCCCGCGAGCCCGAGCGCGAAGTACCCGACGGCACGGTACCCACCCTTGACAAAGAGCCGCGTCGAGACGGATGTGCCCATCACTTGGCCCTGTTTCCGAGCGTCAGACTACAATCAGGGCAGGGGAAGGTTGGAGTGCCGCTTACGAGGAAGATCTAAAAGAGAAATAGGAACGGTGAGCGGGTGCCATACGGAGGGAAGATGGGAAAGGGAGGGACGTACGCAGAGGATAACAAAAGCATTAAGCCGCGCCCGCGCACTGGGGTTTATACTACACATTCTCAGCGACAGGACCCCACACCCAGCATCCTCGCACTCACCTGAACACATTCGTAGTCAGCGCCACCTGCAGCCCCTGCACGCCCACATCCAGCACTAATCACGAAGTCATCAACAACCCTGCCACTGGCACACGCAGAAACAGAAACTCAACTCCAAGAAACACGCACCGAAAATCGCCACAGCCACCGCGCCAATACTGATCCCTCCCGCGGCGGTCTGTATCGCCATCGCGACGAGTATCAGCCCGATGAAGAGCAGCCCCGCCGCCCAGGGGATGAGCCCGTCGATGAGGCGCCCGACGAACGGCGCGCTCATGATCCCGAAGATGCCCAGCAGGCCAAACAACCCAATGTCTAATCTATACGCCAGTCAGCAGCGGTGCGAGACGGGCGAGGAAAGGGGAGGACGCACGTGGAGTACTGGTACGGCGCGCCGCTGAGCAGGAAGGTCATGGTGACCCAGAACCCAGCGTAGATGGCGCTGTCGGCGAAGAGGATGAGCCCCGTCTGGATGAGCAGCGGCTCGGTCGCCGCGAAGCGCGCCATCGTGCCCAGGATGCGGAGGTACGTCAGGTCGGGATTCTTCGGCGGTGTGTCCGGGCAGACGAGGTACATTGTCAGGAGGAGGAGGAATTGGCCTGCATGAGTGGGTATATCAGCGACAGGGAGAAGGGAGAAAACCGAGTGGGGAAAGCAGGGACAGGGGGACGCACCGCCGACGCCCATCCAGTATATGTTGTGGTAGCTGGAGAATTGCGCGATGATGCCCGACAAGACACGCGCGAGCATGACACCCATGAGCAGGCCGCTCATGACGACCGCGATCGACGACGCGCGCCGGTGCGCCGGTGCAAGCTCGGCGGTGAGCGGGATGAGGACCTTCCAAGCGTGTCACGTCAGGTCATTTTGACTTACAAAGCACAGATATGGTGCACAAACGTACTTGGGGCGTGATGGACACCACCGCAACGAAGAACGAGAGCGCTTCGAACGCGACGAGCGACTTTGTGATCGCTAGCCCGATGGTGAGTCCCGCGGACGCCGTCATGAGAAGGAAGATGAACTGGCGGCGATGGATGAGGTCGCCGAGGGGGGAGAGGAAGACGAGGCCGATCGCGTAGCTGTGAAAGGTGCTCAGTCAAACAGCGGGAAGAAGGAGGAGGAGGGGCGTCGTACCCGGCCTGAAGGAGCGAGGGTATGCGGGAGACTTGGACGAAGGATACATTAAACTCGTTAGAGAGTTCGACTGTGTGCGCGGGTGAGTATTCCGGTGATGGGCGCCCGTCTAATACCGCGACAAACCTAGGATGGGCTGGACGTAGTATAGGTTCATGCCTGGATGACCAACAATTTCAGCTTCACGTGCTGACGATACTGGGGTGAGATGCTAACAGGCTGTCGAGTAGGTCAGAGCTCTTCCGCAGGTCGAGATAATTAGAGGGCATACTGAATGTGCTGGCCAAGGCGAAGACGCCTGTCTGCCATAATTTGAGCTCGAAAGGCTCGTTTGGCCGGTGCCGGCAGTGCCGCGGAATCGGGAGGAAACCGAGATCTCTTGTCCGGACTGTCTTCGTTACAGCAGAGTCTGCCATGGGTACTGCCTTTTTGTTTGGCCTGGCTCTGCGCTAGGGTCTTCCAGCCACGACGTAGACGGTCTGATCGCGCTGTCAGTTCGTTCAAATGCCTAGTGGGACCTTTGGCGAGAGGGTCGTAACAAGAAAGCACTTTCAGCGAATTGCCTGCCCGGGTGGTAGTGTTTATGCTATAAGAACGTTCAGCTAGCAACCCTAGAACATTGTCTACTTACAGGTGAAGCTGTGGTCGTCCCGCATTCCGGGGTACAAGTATGTTTGCTTGATCCGTCTTGCTCGTGTCCACGAGTGCTTATGCATAGCACCGCGAGCAAAAATCGATGTCCCGCTACCGGACATGGTCTCTCATGGGAGAACACTTTACTTGAGTGTCCTCAATGGAGCATGACAAGTAAGTTGTGGAGACCATGGTAAATGTCCCGCAGGCCTTTTTTCATTCAAAGGACGTTCCTGATGTCCAAGTCATAGTCCACCAAGGACCACTCTATATAGCTAGGAAAGTGTTCTCGCAACCGGGAAATGTTCAAATGCAGGTTAGGAAGCGACCGAGATGCCGGGCCGCCGGTACCTCGGCCACCTGTTACTGCCGAGGCCGTTGCCGCCGGTGGCCACTTACCAGTATAGATCTTGTCTGCTGTTGGCGTACTCCCTCCACATTACCCATCCCAGATCTCGGACGTCGTTGGCACCCCGCCTTCGCGTCATCGTGAACCATAATGTTTTGTAGACGCGGGCATCGCGGAGGATCAGTCGAGACAGGATAGAATTGAGGAACTAGAATCGAGGAACTCTGCAGGTCCGGGTCCACTTCACGCCTCTTGATTTCGACTGGCCCTGAAAACTCTCCTTTGCGCAACAGATAAACCTCATGTCCCATACATTTTAGGGGTCGCTGTCGTATCTTGAATGGAAGAGCACGCAGAGTTAACCCGACGCCAGCGGGGAGTAGCCTCCTCGCCTCCTCGCTGTTCGCATGTCGTATCCTCGTCATCAGCGCATAGACTTCAATGCGGCTCAGGTCAGGGCACATAGTTAGATCCGCACCCTACGTATGTGGTGTTCTGCCGCTCTCAACAGTCTTCGGCAGGCCTTGGATTGCGTCTTGATTGTAAGTGGTGAAACGCTGTGTTTTCTGGGAGTCTGGGACTATTCAGTAGGGTCTCTTATTTGACTCTACACGGGCAGTCGAAGACACCGCAGTTGTCTCAACGGGGACTTTGGGCTGGCGTCTGTCTCCTTTCAAGCACCACACAGCGGCGGGGCTCTTTCTGAGCGGATGAGGTTCGTAATATTGTGAATGGTTTCGTCACCACGGAGAAAGCCATGCAATCATTCAATTAAGCCACTGACATGAAATGCTAATTTATGGAACCGCAGGAGGTATGTCCGGAGGTATAGGGTACGTTCGAGCGGATGTACCCAGACGGTGCAATGCCGTATCTCACGGGGGTTGGTGTATCTTGTGCTTCTTATATTTCGGATTCCTACCCCTACTCTGGGCTCTGGATCACAGGCCACTTCTCCGCTCGGTATGAAGTGTTGCATGCAAGCCTATTACATCCCAGCATCCACTCGGAACAAGATACTTCATTGTCTCCTTCAGACCCCGGTCAGCAAAAAGGTCAGTCTACCCACTAGAATTATTTGCTCACGGGGCCGCCGCGTTTGGGCATCTCTAGATATTGATTTCGACCTATCATTGACCCGTGGAGTACAGGACTCGGTGGGCGCGGTCGATCGTGTCGCCTTTGCATCCGTTCTGAATGGTGCGGTCTAATTCATATCGTGGTCCTGCGCCCTTGTCGGCACGAAGTGATCTCACGTGTCGTCGATGCTGTTCCTGTGCACCACCCCCTTTCTTTACTTAGCATCCATTGCCTAGGTATAAAAGGGCGACCATCCAGCACTTGAAGTTGTCAGTGAAAAGATATCCTCCACTACTACTCATACTCAAACAAGCTCATCGAAGATGTTCACCGCCCGTATTTTAACTGCCGCCTTTGCCGTAGCCGTCCTTGCCATAGGAGTGAACAGCCAGTGCTGCCCGGATGAAGCGTCAGTACTGTCCAGACTGATGTGTGCTATCTGTCGCTAACCCGAGCGTGGATTTTAGAGGAGAGAACCAGTGCGATGGGAGCGGTTCCGGCAACTGCTGCCCTCCCTACTCCAGGTCAGTCCTATGGTATGATTTTCTTGTTTCTGCGTACTGATAATTCGTTGTTGCAGTTACTGCGAACCGTGAGTGATCATGCACAATGCGCCTAGCTTCCGCTAACTTTATCAATTCCTATTTCTCGATCGTTCTAGCTGCCCGTAAGTTTTGTTAGCCCACCCACGCGGCTATTTAACTAATTTATCCCCTTCTAGTTGCTGAATAACGGCGGAGCACACATTCAACAGAGCCGCGTCGCCCTTTGTACAACAGTTCAAAAAATCCCTGATGCTGCTTCGACTGTAAAGATAGTTACTACTGCTTCTTCCATACGCACGACCCAATCCTTGTAATTATATCGCTCTCCGAACATAAAATGGATTTTTTTCCACATTTACCGTTCCGCTCAGTCCTCTGCGGGCAACGAGCATCGCAAGCAGCTGTATGGTCCGGGATATAAACCTCACGACTCACCGTTCTGCCGGATGAGCACTGTCTGTCTTCAGCCCTTTTGGCTGTGCCTGCAGCCCGACTTCAAGTCACGCAGATTGCGGCGGTCTTCTAGAGCCTTTGCTGTGCGTGGTAAGTTGGGCACTAGCGATGTGTTCTTCTCTCAGTCTTCTCTGTCGTCTGCCTGCGGCAATTATGTGAGTGGCCCCTTGTGGCAGAGTTGAGTGGGAGTCTCTACATAGAGTACCTTGCATAAGAAACTGACATCGCATTTCCGCCCGAGATGTCTGCCCGTGCCAAATATACGCAGCTTTTCGGGTACGTATCGGCATCACACCTGAAGCTGAACCTTTCATCTATGTCGGAACCCATAAATAGAACTCGCGACAAAGTTTGATATTCATTACCGAGTTTAGCCTATGCTTTATTAGAGAGTATTTGCAGGAGGCGAAGTGGACACTTTTTCCGCTTAGCAGACAGCCCACTTCGGATAATGCGAATGCACCACAAACACCAAAAATATGATATTCAGCACCACCTACCGTTCGCATTGGGTGTATACCCTACATATAGGGTAATATGCTGTGTCAAAGTTTCCAATGCATCTCCAGCTTTTTCCGCGAATGGCTCCGACGCGCACCAGTGCTGTTTTCACTTCGCCTAAGATCTCGTGTCAGATCAGGTAGCTAAAGTTGACTTCGCCTCCTGCAGATACTCTCTATTTACTGGATACTAGTAGGTTGTTCTCGTTCAACTTCCCTTCTCCAACCGGTCATCACTCGGGTTCCCAGAGGCATAGCATTGTTATACCTTTCCCCGCAGACAAGAGCTCGCCGGATTAGCTTGCACGACGTGCGTATGTATCCACCGGAAGGGAAGAGCGCAGCCAGCCAGGGCGGTTTGAAGACACACCACCCTCGCGAGCTGCGCTCTTCTCTGGGTGACGGGAGTACGGTTCCCGCTCTGACTCCGAGTCCCTGCTGTCCGTGCCATCTGGATGAGACGACTCGCACCCGCCGCTCGTTGCCGTTCTATGGTGGCGATTTTCGTTGATTCGCGGACGGATTGTTCTACGATGTCAAAGGAGCCCGGCGACACGATGTCACCTTCGTAAGAGATTGTGGCGTTGTAGAGCAATTGGAGAAGGCTCGCGCAAGTTTGTGTGCATTCTACCTATGAAAGGTTTGGATTGAGCTCCTCTATGTGAGTGTGATCGTAGATGTGGTGGATCTCACCACTGTGCATATAAATACTGTACCGATACGACCTTAGGCAACGTCCCGTGTCCCGAGAGGTCCGTCGCCGTTGCCTATTTTGATATTTGTCCCGTGTCCCGGACACCTCGTTGCTTGGTGCCCCCGGAGCCTAATCCGCGCTAAATGGTAAAAAAAAGAAGGAATTTGTTCGCAGGTGCTGTGAAAACCCTCTTAAAGCTTCTTCTGAGTCTTCTCTCAGCGATTTGAGCCTCAGCTCTATCTGAGGAGTGTATCAACACTGCATTACCCTTACCTTAGCACGCGCAACTGCAGGTTGCGTTGCATGTGTCCCTTGTCCCGACGGAGACGTTGCTTGACCTGCCACATTCCCACAATAAATTACGTAAGCCATTGCGTATCGGTACAGTATAATCTTGGTATAATCACTACTAATCGCGATGGAAGGTAGCAAAGGTAGGCATCGCTCAGTACAAAAACCATAAATAACCACGTCTAGCACCGACAGGCCCCAGTGGAGAGACGTTGTGCGCGAACTGTAACAATGCAGACGATATCGCTGTTGACGCTTCTTCCATCTGCAACGCTGAGGGATGGATGTGCAACATGATCTGTTACATATCCCATCGTAGCGGCGCAAGCGCCAATCCCCGACTCCAGTCAGAAACCATCAAGTATTCCAGTACTAGTGTCTGGTCAAGTTGCGGAATGCCAGTCTTGACGCGTATGGACACATACACAGTATTGATATAGTCCTGTCTTATATCTACATCAGTATTTAAAGGGGCTTCCTCCCAGTCCCCACTCAGAGATACTAGTCTCATTTGTCAGCCTCACTTGTGGCAATGCATCCTTTTATCGAATGCTATGCACTGCATCACTTTGACCTTTCACGTCAGGTGTGTGTGGGCAGTTGTCTTCAAGTTCGAAACGAAAGTGGCGTCGGTCCGGTCGGGACGTTGCTTACATGAGGTTCTCACGGCGAGAGCGAGTTGTATGGTGGAGCGACCATTTCTTCCCGACAGAACCCTCCTCCCAACTACCGTGGGAGTCGGGGATCTGTCAGTTCTACTAGTATGTTGATCCCGCAGGCAAGGGTCCTCATCAAGCTACTTAGGAAGACAGCAAAATTAGCTTATATCCAGCGATGAAGGTCTAAAATACCTGGCAGACAGTGTACTTCTCAATTCACATGCTCGCATCTGTCTCGACGGTGCTGGGTAGTAGGTCTTTCGTTCTCGTCGTTCTCTAGATTGTGACGGCCTCTTTCTCATAGCAGTCCACCTGTCATCTATAATTTGACTCCCTTCCACCCGAATCCCGCATCTCCCTACGCAAGTGCGTAATTCTCTCCTGGCGTGGGCAGCCCGAGCTCACGAGCCCGCTAGGCTATGCGTTTTCTAACCCTGCTTGCAGTTATGCTCGCTGCTACCCCAGCCGTAGTACTTGGGTTGCCGGCGATTTCCCCTGGAGCGCAGGACGCACCTGTAGGGCAAGCTTTGAGTGCACCAGATGCGCTCGACGGACCGTATGCAGAGGCGCCTACGGGGATTGACCAAGCGGGGATGGAAATTCCAGACGGAGGCGTGACGGTAGACTTAGCATGAACGCTGCGGGATAGGTCTCGAAGACTACTCGGAGAGTAGCTTCCACGCCAGCGGAAGAGAAACCACGGACGGACTGACACCCTACCTACTTTCGTGCTGCACCGGCAGTCTGAACAACCGGCAAGATGTACTACCTAACTAGTGTTTGAACTTCTACAAGACAGCGAGAGCAATGATGTACCGATGGGAAATTCGCCAGATGAGTTTTGGAATACAGAACTTATATACACGGCTTCTCAACGAAGGAAATCACAGCCAAAGACAACAACGCAACACCTTTGGGCTTCCAGAGGGCCAAGAGTCCCAGTGTGAAAACAAGCCTGTATCGCCTAGTATGCGGTCGCGGTTCTCGAAGTCCAGAGCCTCACAGATTTTGCCCATCACCTCTTCCTCCGGCACCGAGCCGCTCGATAAGTAACGCTTTGCTTGGCGCAAGATGTGCGCTACACTCTCCAGCTGCTGAGGGGTACCCGCGTATGCGTTGGAGCCACACCAAAACACCAAAGAATCGATGCATTCTTGAGGTGGGTACTCCGACGCCGAGGGAAAGGGTCGCCCTGCTATAAATACTATGTCCAGTTGAATGTCTTCAGATTCAAGGCCCTTGTCCAGGTCTGCCTTCAACTGGCACAGGCAACCGAATAGCATGCCTTTCTGGTCCTCATTGTCGAAGTAGATGTGTCGCCTGGGAATAACCTTGTCAAGGACTTCCTGCGGGGGCAAGCCACGCGAAGGGTAGGGATATATGCCCACGGTTACATACCCTAAGGGAAGCGTTAATATGCTGTGGAAGCTGAACAACGCAACACACCCGTCCATATTTTGAAGTCGCAGCAGTATTTATAGATGTCCTCGCAATCGGCTTTGGTGAAGCTAAGAGTTGACCGTCGCTTTTCTATCTTCATCGAACATCTGCCCCTGTGCGTGGCCACGTTACCAAAATCGATGATGCGTACGTCTCCGTCGCGCAGTACAACATTGCGTTCGGCAACGCTTTTGTGTATAATGCCGCAGCGGTGTATGTCTTGCAGGTGGCGTAGGATGGTCAGTCTGTTACACTGAAAATGAGCTCCGTATTATCGCAGGAAAACGGCTACTCGGCAGGCCGACCTCGTGATCATAGGTAGGTTTGGGAAATAAACGTCAGGAGGGTCGCCACAATCTTCCAAAATCAGACATCGGATCAGAGTGTTTTGGTACGTCGCCTCGTAGAACCCGTGGAAGACTGGGATCACAGTGCCCTGAAGACTGGCAAGCTGATCCTCGTACAGATCTGCCTCCTTCCGCAGCTCTTCAAGGGCCAGAGGCCTGTGCGCGATCTTGAGCACGAGCGAGGTCTGTGTTCCTACTGCTTGCCCACGGTAAGTATTTGCGTGGCTTGTGCGGCCTATTTGGCGAGACGTCTGTATTGCCATTACCGTCGTGCTCGTAGACACTTTATTGCCCGCTGACATCTCGAGATGTCTCGGCCTCCAGTAATCTTCATCATCAAAAGAGATAGAGACCCTGGAGACGCAGACGGCGCTAGTCGCGGACATAGAGGGCAGCCTCGGGCGTACTACTTGTGCTTGGAGCCTTGGGGCAGTATCCCCTTCAAGTTCACGTGCATGGTTATTCTCAGTGTGAGCCTGAGGATAGTCGTATCGGGATATGCTCTTGCTCCTTCCGGTGAGGGTACCATCATGGGTCCGGAGAGTCCCTCCGGCGAGACCGGCGAGACTTGCCGGCGGCCGAGGTCCCACCCCATCACATCAATCTTTAGGCGCCACATCGAACAGTGATCTCTCGTCTCACTCTGGCAGGCGCATCGCCCTTACCTAACTCCTTGATGAGTATATTCCCTGAGATGGTTGAGAGCAGGTAAGGGCAGGCCGGAAGCTGTACTTACATCCCAGAATACACCTCGCAGTTCGACCGGTATTGCATGGCGTCGTCACTAACTACTTTGCAAAAGCTTTACAACAGAATGTGGTAGGTTTCAACAAGGCAAGGTTGTCTGGCTTTGAGTCGGCTCTGTTGTAGTCTTTCGCTCGTACGTCCGGTGGTAGTGGTCCTAGCATGTTTCCCATGAACATTCACAGTCGGCGGGACGATCCTATTTATACACAGCGGAAAAATAGCATCGTCGCCTACACAGGCCAGATCTAGCCCGCTTGCCACTAACATGATTGTGGAACCAGCATCATTGTCAGCTCTCAATGGTGAACACCGGCCGGGGATGTAGTCGTCGGCATGGATAATGCTCACACCATGCCATCGTACATCTCTCGGGGCATGATCTATTATGCCCATAATCACGACGTCGTAACCCTCGTAGTCTGGCTCGTCATCAAGTCTGCTCCCGACGGTAGTACATGCCGGAGACACCGAGAGCCTTGATGGCACTAGTCGTGTTTCACGACAGAATATAAAGGACTCGACTGGACGTAAAGTAGATACAGGGACTTTTACTTCGATTTCCCTGACATCTCCTGGTGCCGGACAGTGCGTATTCCAAACTGTATTGTGCAAATGTTCCATACTGAGGTCGCATTGCTCACGACAGCCTATTCGTTCTCTTTCTATCCCATTCTTTACACTTCGTGCAACGCACTTTAATCACGCCATAGGCAAGTGTTCATGAGCTGAACCAATTCATTTACTAATACCATGCCGCATAGAATAACCAATCATGCGTGTCGCTGTCGCATTTACGCTTGCCCTCGCCGCTGCCCCAGCCTTCGCTGCGCCTTTACACATAGGAGTTCCGCATGCTCCCAAAGCTCCTTCGGCGCCTAAAGCTCCCCCAAAGGTCTCACCTCCCAAAGTAACCCCTAAGGTTACGCCGCCCAAGGCGACGACACCCAAAGCAACAGCTACAAAAGTGTCTATTCAGCAGACGACCCCGGTGGCCACTCATTCAGTTGTAAAAACATCCGCGTCAGTGGTTAAGACCTTCGCGTCTGCTGTCAAATCATCCGCGTCTGCTGTCAAATCATCCGCGTCTGCTGTCAAATCGTCCGCGTCTGCTGTTAAATCATCTGCGTCTGTGGTCACATCGTCGGCATCTTCAGCAAAGTCGTCCTCCCCCGTCGAAACGTCCGCATCTGAAGTGACAACCTCGGCATCCATATCCGAGACGTCTGCATCTTCAGAAGCCACTGCTTCATCCCAAACCAGCGTTGCAATATCATCTGGATTCAAGACCGTCGTCTCTTCAGCTACTGGTGCTACGATCAGTGACAGCGCGTCCAGTCTCGTATCCGCTGGCACAGCAACGACCTCTGTCGAGTCCGCTAAAGCGACGTCGGTTACCGAGTCCTCTGGCCAGACGCTCAGCATAGACACGACCTCCTCTATCGTGGAGACCGCTACGTCATCCGCTCGAGGAGGGAACCAGCAGGAGACAGTGACTGCCCCAGGCACCTCAGCCGAACCCACGGATGCGACGACCACGAAAGGTCGCGAGATAACTGCCACTCCCGCCCCAACCGATGTTGAGCCTACCAGTGAGTATACTCTCCGAATTAGTCTATTCGAGAAATACTAAGGCAATCGCACAGCCTCTTCGGGTATAGACGTCGGAGGGATAATTGAGACCATCCTCACCATCATTGGCCAGAACGGTCTCCCCACCCCTGTCACGACCGCGATCCAGGCCGACCCCACCGATACGTCTGGTCTTTCTACAAATAGCACGGGGAATGCCACTGACGGGACCGCTGAGCCCACGGGTACCAGCACCGACGACGGGTCTGCGGAGCCTACCGATACTACCACAGACGACGGGTCTGCGGAGCCTACCGATACTACCATAGACGACGGTTCTGCAGACCCTACCGATACTGCCACAGACAGCACCAGTGCTGACCCGACTGACACAACTGGTGGCTTGACCGCCACTGATACGCTCGCTCCAACCACACTTCTTTCCACCGACGCAGCGAATGCTACCTCTGCCATCGCAACTCCGACAAGTGCGGCCGAGACGATCGTAGTGACTCTCGCCCCGGGCCAGTTGGAGACCATCATTGCCCCCCTCGTCGGCTCTGGTGTATCGATGGCACTTGCGCCCACTGGCGTAGTGGCTGTTTCCGGGAGTATGGTCCCTGTCACGCTTGGTCAGGCGCTGCAGAGCGCCATGGGTTCTGTACCAACAAGTGTGACTGCTGTCGATGGCTCATTGGCAGCTATCGCGACTCCGGTTGCCAAGAGCTCTAAGGTGAAGGTGGGGCGTAACTTAAGGACCCTCTGATGAGCTTCCATTTTATGACCTCTATAATTTGCCTCGTCGGATAGACTGGAAGCGGCATAGCAGCTTCGCGCGGATTCTATGACCCGTTTTCCTTTGCACCGGACAAATGCATTCGGACCACTAATCGGAGTATCTTAGCGTACTACCTGTCGCTCAAACTTATATCACACATTTTCGGTAAGGAATTACCTAGGCAAATGATATAGGTCTGGGATCCGAAGTCTGAGAGTGATTGGTTCGGACAGTGCCGAGACGATGCCAATGCTAACAGATGTTACCGCTACACCAATCTCCGGGATGTCGTGGGAGCATCGGCGTCTTCGCGATCCCTGCTGTTGTGGGTATTGAGCACTCTAAGTTCTAACCATCAGACGGCAACGGCAAGTCGGTGGCTTCAGCGTACTCTTTCATCCTGCGCTATCACTTCTGAAACCAATTGACATGCAGTATACGAGCCATGTAGGATGTTGCTCACCTCGCGGGCATGTGCATTGGGTATCGACTAGACTAACCTTCGCACGATTGGCGTTCCATGAATCATATGGTGCGTACGGAACAACTTGGGAGCAAATACACGCTTCTGTAACTAGTGCATTGCTCGGCAGCTACATATACTAACGTGTACTAACGTCGTGGTCGCGATAGTTACTGGAGAATATCGTCGGAACGTCTGCGGCAATCGTGAGGGCGCCATTGCTGGGATGCACCTACACGACGTGTCTCCCTGGAGCTGCAGCTACAGACAATACATCAGCAAATTCGGCTCCATTATCTTTTCCGTATTGGTCGAATTTACGGGGCGGCTATCCTCCGAGAAATGCTTGATAATGTCCCGCCGACCTCATGATCACACTGGGATAAGATAATTCAGGTACATTATGTTTTGTATTCCTGCTCGGGACTGTCAGCGCCACAGGAACAGGTATGCTGCGCCTACTAATTCATGCGGGTCCTCACTGCACCGCACGGCGCTTATATAGGCCCGCGTCGTGTATAATTCAGCTCAAAATCATTGAACGTCTCAGGTTGTGGAACGTGCTCGCCTTGGGTACGCCTTACCGCCATGCTGGCATGGCACTATTCAGCTGGCTGACATGACATTCCCGGACGCTCCTAGATCACCTATCTCTGCCATTAACGTCTTACGTGTTATCTGACTGTATAGTAACTGCGGTGAGTAAGACTAACGGAGCTCTCTGTCTCCCAGAATACCTTTTACTGAGCTTCTCCCATTAGACGACAACACCATGAAATTTATCATTACAGCTACAGTTCTCTTGCTCACTCTTGTCTCCCGAAGCCATGCCAACGCGCTCGATGCTCGACAAATTCACTGCGACATAGCCTGCCTTCCACCGTATCATTTCTGTGACCCGTGCGGCTGCTATACGACCCCGTGCCCTGCACCCACCAAGACCCTCTAGTATCGAGCGGCACTGTCTTGTGGGACGATGGTTCTTTGAATTCCCTAGCGACTATATGATATAAAACTATAGCTCATACGAATGTTGTGCTATCGTGGTTTTATTCGTCACTAAGGGATCCAGTATGTTGACGGCCGTGAAAGCGGTTTATGCGAATCACGCCGCTCCATTTCTGAGCACTCCAACTCCATTCAATGTCAGAAGAAGTAATGTGCTCTGGCGAGCACAACGATGCTGTCCGACGCCCACTTATTATGTGATGAATTCTTGACAGTAACAGTTTATTACTCGCGTAGATGATAATACTCCTGCATAGTAGCATAACTTGCTTACATCACTTGAATGAAGTTGCGTACTTTAAGGAGGCGAACGTCCTCTCATCTCGGGAAATACCGGGCCAATCACGTTCAGTTCTCGGTGTCTGTGTCGCATGGCCATCGGCCAAGGACTGCATTGCCGTCCATTCACTTGGTCTCTCTTCTCGCTTTCGCCGTATCTGCCTTTCAGAAGACTCTCAGAACCTGCAAAATATAGCCATGGGAATGTTGGGAATTCAAGCTTGAACCATGCCA
Organism: Gloeophyllum trabeum ATCC 11539; assembly: GCF_000344685.1. Lineage (NCBI taxonomy): Eukaryota > Fungi > Basidiomycota > Agaricomycetes > Gloeophyllales > Gloeophyllaceae > Gloeophyllum > Gloeophyllum trabeum. The sequence goes on along the minus strand of NW_006920418.1, from coordinate 101,428 downwards.
TCTAGCTGGCGCTGCCAAGTTCCATCCTCAAATCCCCAGATCGCAAGAATGGGCGTGCTCTATCTCCCGCTTCATGGAAGTGATGCTCATAGAGGAACATCAATTGCTAGTAACAGGCTCATCTTGAAGAGCGGACGTACAGGAGTTTGGAGGACGCTTAGGGTCGTTCCTTTTTTTTGGTATGCTGCCAAGACCAATTCGTTGTTACGCAGTCATGATCTACCTTCGCTAGTTTCACAACCGCATCCCAAGTCATGCTGGAAATTGAAGTCATTATAACATAGCACAGACCACTTAGCTGTGCGAACTACATCCAGTCCTTTTGCTGCCGCCAGGCGGAGTCCACTTTCGGACATACATTTTGAGTTCCAATGATATCCGTGCTGTGTCGCCTAGATGGCCAATGTAGGCTTTTTTTCTTGTTTTTTTTAAGTAGATTTAAGCTGATCCAAGCTGAGCAATCTCAAAGAAGGAGGATGTGGCCTGTTGCGCTTGGCGCGCTTGGTGTGGCGTGAACGCTCTTATGCTTGCGTGGCGCTCGAGAGATGTATATAAGACGCGCTTGTTTCTAGGCTCACTTCAGCCTTTATCTCGCTCCGCAACTCCCTTATCCCTTACACTGGCGGTTGAATTGACTAGTACACACGTTCTCTTTCAACTATCGGTACGTGACACGCCATCGTATCCCTGATTCTATGGCTGATTCAGCACACATTCTATTATGAAGCAGTGCAGCTCCGACATATTCGTTCAAAAGCCTTGCTGCGTGCCATTATCTGCCTATATAGGAAGCAATGCCGCAGCTTCTGGACCTCCACTATGACCTCTTGACTGTCCTGGTATCGTACCTCGGCACGGAAGACCTCTTGAGTGTCGCTCTTGCAGCACGCGCCCTGCGGGAAATATCCCAAGATCAGCTCATCCGTTCGGTTTATCTAAGGAGGCTCGATGCAATAGACTCATTCTGCGAGTTCGTACTTGCGGACTCCCCCAGACGGCCACAGCTGCTTGTCTCACTCAAGGTAGAGGCGCTGGGCTGGGACATCGGCAGTACAACTAGCCGGGAAATCTTGGAGAGGCGTCTGGCAGAAGTACTCACGTCTTCCACTAATTTGAAGAGCCTCGAGTTTCCTGAAATATCAGTAGACAATCAGGATTCGTTGCCTGCATTACGGCACGCGCTCGACCTGAGCTTCAGTCGCGTTACCGAGCTGTATCTATCTGGCAAGTGTATGACCTCTCTCCTGGGCGAAGTTCTAGCCGGGGAGTCTGCTCGTCTTCGCTTCCTCTCCGTCCGTCTTCTCGAAGCGGATGAAGCGGCGGACATCCTATCCTTTCTCGCGCCCTGCCGAGATACCCTGGAATCGCTCCAAATTTGCAACTTGCCCATGGAGGCCCAACGTCTTCTCTTCCCGCGCTCCCCTCCCATCCAATGGCCACGCGTCCACTCACTGATGCTGGCTGGCTCCCCACTGACGCTCGACGCCCGAGATCTCCAAGCAGCCTTCCCGAATGTGCGACACTCCAGCATCCCGCCCGGGATGATCGTGGAAGAGTCTGACTCCGATCAGCAGGCCCCGGATACTGCCACTTGGAACTCCCTAATTTCATATACGGGTTATATGGACTGTCTCCTGGCTCTCGGCGGTAGGTGCCGAGTACTGCATCTGCTTCCTTGCGAGAGGGTCTCGGAATGGCAAGACCCTGCGTTTGCGTCTGCCCTCGAATCGACACAGCCGCGATACCTAACTCTGGCCGTACAAGACCATCACTTGGATCGCTTGTGCGAACAGTCCTTGTGGCTCGCTGCACCTGAGCTTGCCTATTTGAGCTTAAACTTCTGGGGGTATGACACCATCGATCAGTTGTGTGAATCGCTGGTAAGTCTCGCGTCGGTAAGTACAAGTATCTCCCGTGCTGATAATGGATTATGCCAATAGACTCGACTGTGCGACGCCCTGAAGGTCACGAAGTTAGCGTATCTGTCGGTTCGACTGCCCAGTCCGAGCTATCACTCCGATGACGAGCTCTTGCAAAGCCTTATGGCGTGCATCCGGTCTGCCGTCCTCCATGGGTTTTCATCACTCAAGTACTTTGAAGTTGACATCCACTATGGTCCATATGGTACGCAGGGCCTCTATGCGATACACCGAGCCATGATCACACCCGCGAGCCCTGATGATATAGCATTGGAAAGTCTCGACCTATCTAGTGCGGATACCCTCAAAGTTTCGCTTGCTGAATGATTTCAGTGTCTACCTCGCCAATGTTCTGCCTTGTAGAGCATAGCCTTCCCAGCCATGCTTGTTCTTTACCAATTGTATCCTGTGCATACTTAAGCACCGCGATTTCACTGCCAGTGGTCTATGGTGGTCAGATACATCGTGTGTTCTCCGGAAGCCGTGACATGAGATGCTAAGACATCAACAGCCCGTGTATAATGCGAGTCAAGTGCACATATTGTCCATCACTAATGAAAAGAAAGAAGTATGGAATTCCGAAGAGCCATAATATGGCGTTGGGACCAAACACGTAGATGGGAAGTATTACGGCGAATGCAAAGACCCGTAGAAATGAATGAACTCGCAGCACCATTGAACCGTCCAAGCCAGCATAGCGCAGGAGTCAGAAATACGTGGGATCATGGCTCGGGGCAGACATGTCGTGTCGGAGATCACCGAGCCAATTATATTTTGTCTACCCCGTCGGCCAAGGCTTCACCGTTTCGTGAAGTCCTGGATGTGAGCTCCTGCTCTGTGTGTTTCTTTCGAACCTTTCTTTTAATTCTCCATGTCCCATTTTGGTTCTTGCTGTGCTCGCATATGTACCCGACGTCCCAGGCCACCCTTCAAGTGCTTCCCCCACATCGCGACCGGCACTTGCAAAGGTATCGTGTCCCGAGAAATCCAGGTTTTCTGGTATAGTCAAATCTCCTGTGAAGTTCTCGCTAAACGAGGAAGCGCGATCCCAAAATAGAAAGGTGAGACTTGCCGCGCTTGACGTGTGGCAATGTTTGACCTTGTGTGGCTATTGAGATAGGTATATAAGAGACGTGTTCCTTTGCTTCAGGCTTCCTCCCTCTTATAACCCTTTCTTCTCATCTGACGGCAGACGGCGTGCTTGTCTCCCGGCGACAAGCCTATCTACCTTCGGTAGGTACAGTCCTACTCATACTATGGCTGAGTTAACGTATCTTTTGCTGTGGCCCAGCTATTTCGCCACGTCCACTCGTCACTCACGATGCCGCGCCTCTTGGACCTCAACTACGATATTCTGGCCACTATGATGGAATACTTGGAAACGGACGACCTTCTGAGCACATCTCTCACCGTGTCCAGCCTGCGGGAACTATCTCAAGATCGGCTCGTTTGCTCTGTGAAGCTCGGCACGCTCGATTCAATAGCTTCATTCAACAAATTCATCCTAGCTGATTCGGGCAGGAGGCTACGGCTGTTCAAGTCGTTAGAGCTCCTCCCCGAGGGTTGGTCCATCGATAGTGAGCTGGATCAGAGGTCGCTGGAGATGTTTCTAGCGCCGGTGCTCGAATCGGCCGACAACCTATCGAGACTCGACCTAGCGCTCGTAGACCTTCAGGGTACTCTGGACGCATCACCTCGGCTTCGGGATGCCCTTCTTCTGACCTTGCGTCGCGTAGCCCAGCTGCGGCTCTCCGGGAAAGGTATGATATCCCTCTTCGGCGATGCCTTGGCCAACGGGTCCGCCTGTGTCCGCCACCTCGCAGTACGACTAGAAAGTGTAGGACAGGCTGGGAGTGTGCTCTTTCTTCTCGCACCAACTCGGGCGACTTTGGAATACTTATGGATATACGACACAACCCCGCGCCAACGCCTCTTATTCCCAGACCCCGTCCACGTGCGCTGGCTGCGGATGCACACCCTGATGTTAAGCGGGAACCCCCTGCTGTTTGACGCTCGGCATATGCAAGGGGCGTTCCCCAATATCCAGGAACTGTCCATGACTGGGATAGTTGCGCCTAGCCCTGATCCCCGGTGGAAGGACCCCGGTTTCGAATGGGGGTCTCTGCACACATACTCAGGGCACCTGAAGACTCTGCTGTCCCTGCGCATTCGAGGTCAAGTGCGCTATTTGGAATCCGCGAGTCCAACAGTGAGTCGGCAAGTACCTGATTTAGCGGCCGCTCTCAAATTGGCACGGCCTCCGACGCTTGTGCTGCAGTCCCTCGACCACGAATTTGCTTACCTTGGCGAACCTTGGATTTGGGAGGCTGCTACTGAGCTACGCACTCTGATATTGTGGGTGATAAGGCCTGCCCACATTGACCAGCTGCGCGACTCTTTGGTGAGTCTCAGTCGGATATTTTGAAGGCTTGTCACTGGCGCCTGGTGACTAATATCTCTCGCCAGAGTCGACTGTGCGCCGCGTTGAAGGTCACGAAACTCTCGTGTCTGCGGCTCGCCGTTACCTGTGCCCAGCCCGAGAACGAGGTCTGGCAATGCCTCGCCACATGCATCCGGTCCTCTGTTCTAGGCGGGCTTTCGTCGCTGCGTACTGTGGAGATCCGCATTGGTTTCCGTGACACTGGTCGCAAGGGCCGCGTCTACAGGATCCGCCCACCCACTGGCGCGACAGTTGGACGAACAAACGATATTGATATGTCATTTGAGGATTTCGATGTAGCCTCTGCTGACTCTATACAGTGCTCGTCTATTTCGTAGCACTCTCGTAATGACATTCTGTTCACAAGGCCGCGCGTTGCATGTGCCCTTCCGTCCGTAGCTACGTTATGCGCACTTTTACAGGTGCCGACGAGATAAGAATAAGGGGGGGGGGGAGTGCCTAAGATACTGCAACCCCCAGCAGTGAGCTGGGACGCTTAGTAACGTGCATACTAATATACAAGACATCCAGATTAATAAGATGACTCCCGTGAGTCAACGGTTCGACAAGTAGATACACGAAAAGCGCGACTCACCAGGATACAATGTCAAGTCGAAAGCTAGCCAGGAGTCTATCACCTGCGAAAGTGGTACCTACTCGAGTCGCCCGGGTGACTAGATGAGTCACTGAGTATATGCGTGGGGAATCGAGTGCGGTATGTGGGACAGCGTCGACGGCGGGATTGGCAATGCACGTCCCCGGGGGGTACGCCAGGACACGTTGGGTGGATACGGCGTGACTACCCAATCACAGAACGCGGAGATACAGGTCGGGGGTCGGAAAGGAGAGGAAGAAGTGTATATTATACGAGAATATCCGATAACTTTACAGCGCGAACCAAAACCAAGAAAAGATACAAAGCGAGGCACATCACCTATGACTGCTCCTGTCTTCTACGCGTATGAGGTGTACCCAGACCTCGCACGTGATAATCCTCCCCGAAGACAAGCTTACTGCCCCTTCACCACAATGTCCTCGAACTCGCCGTTCTCGATCATCTCCTGAATGATATCCAGACCGCCCACAAACTCGCCGTTCACAATGAGCTGGGGGAACGTCGGCCAGTTGTTCACGACCTTCAAGCCTATGATATCATCAGCCGTGACTCTTCATCAAACCCGAACTACACTGAAAACCACTCACCCTGCCGGACGCTCTCGTCGCTCAGGATATCAAAGCTCCCGAACTGGACCCCGTGATCCCGCAGGATCCCCACCGTCTTCCTCGAGAACCCACACCGCGGCGCATCCGGCGTGCCCTTCATAAACAGCATCACCCTCTGCTGGTTCATCAGCCCCCTCAGCCTCTCCTCCAGCTGCGCCGGCGTCTCCCCCTCCGGCGGCGCCGGCAGCGCATCGCTCTGCGCCTTCGGCTGCACACTCGCAGGCCTTAGGTGCGCCGCAATCGCATTCGTGAGCGCGGGCGCGTCCGCGCCGGACACGCGCGCGAGCAGCGTGTGCCCGCGGAGGACGACGAAGGCGGGCACGGCCTCGACCTCGAACGACTCGGCGATGTCGGGCTGCTCCTCCGCCTCGACCTGCAGCACGAGCAGCGCGGGGTGCCGCCGCGCGAGCTCGAGCACGACGTCGTTCATCTGCGCGCAGGGCGCGGCCCACGGCGCCCAGAAGTTGATGAGCGAGACGCGCGAGAGGTCTTGCGAGAGCAGCTCTTGGAAGTGCGTCGGCGAGGTGACGACGTGGAAGTTTTGCGGTGTGGCCATTTTGCTTCTTCTGAAGTTGTGATGGGGGAGAGTCGTAGGAGAATTGAGTAGAGCAGTGAGTACTGCAAGTGAAGAAACCTGCTCGGGTCTCGGCGGGTGATTGATAAGATCGTGTGTGATTGGTGAATGCTTGCGCCATCCGAAATCTTATCAGATTTGTATTTTCCTCTCGGACAACGCCGGTCCAATCAACATCTACCGTTTCTTCTCAATCTGGGCTCGATAATGATACAGCTCCGCCAACTTGAAAGGGAAGGGTGCAGTGTGGCAGCATCGAGGACACATGCCTTGAGGCTGCCTGTGCCTGTCGCTGCAAGGATGCTGGATGTGGTCATGAGCTGGTCACACAGCCTCCCGCTCTTGAATATTCACGTATGGCATATGAGATACATTTCTAGCCTGCTTATCCTTCGGATTTTGACGAGGATTTTTTCTCCTTCGGCCAAAGATTTATAACTGATGTACGGTACCTGTTCTGGGTGGGCTATTCAAGTACCTAACTCAAAATTTCTTCCCGGTGTGATGGTGCAGTGCTCTCCCCCTTTTCCAGGGCCTTAGCATGCGCTCTGGTCTGCATTTATGGTGAAGCCTTATTTTCTGCATATAGTCCTGGGTGACCTAGGATCCCAGTGTACTGCTATACTAGTATACATCACCCCCTATACTTTACATGCCTCGTAGAGAATGCCCCCGGTGGAGGTTGCTGTCTTTACCTGGGATGTTATATTTTCCAGCATTTCATTGATCTTCATAAGGGCTGCATGTTCAAGCACCTTGATCCATTGTCCCATGGTGTTGCATATGGCCTTGGTCATTTCAGAGGTTTCTTCATCCTTCAGGAGGTAGGCTACGGCCTGCACAATCTCTGTGCAGGTGTTGCAGGTGTCTTTGATTGCATCTAGGAGGATGCTCAACAGTCTCCCTAGCAAGATTTCCTCCATTTCAATTACATATTTTGATTCAATAAGATAAGTGCAGGCCGCATCAGGATCCCGGACCATGTCGGCTGGGGCCCAGAGTTCCGGTGCCAAAGTGCTGCATAGGTTATGTGGCAAGAGTAATTCCGGGGTCTTCTTCAGGTGGGAAGAGGCTGTTTTGGCACCTCGCCCTCAATAAATGTATCATGTAGACTAGGAGTAGTAGAGGAGAGTGTAAGCCAGATACTTGTAGAAGAGAAACAGAGTCACCAGGAGAGGAGGTTAGCAGGAAATATACTCTATGCTGACACCTTGCCATAGGACCCCAGACAGGTGCCAGCTGGTATAGAGTTTTACGAGTCCTGAGGTACGAAGGATGAGTCCTTACGCGCAAAATATGCCTGCGTGCCGAATGTTGTACCCCGTGAGAACCTTTTGTGCCGAGAAGTCGTGGGAGTTATGTTTTGTATTGAAGACTACATTGTTGAAACTCCGATTGGAAGTCCGGTTGTATGTGAGACTACAAAACCACTTCTGGCGCATTTTTGTAGTCTCTGGGACCATTGTTTGCTCATTTGCGGGCTCAATTCTTCGTCTTATCTCTCTTTTATTTTTTCTAGTCCTGGGCGTATGCTATACGGGTCTACAACAATATTTTGGTGAATTTATCAATTGTGTGTCTTGTCCTAGTCCGCATGGCGGTTTTACTTTTATTGCTTATCGTGGGAATTGACTATTGTAGTGGCTTGTAGTCAGTGGCTGAGGTGCGGGCCGCGTCGGTTGGATTCCTGGACTCTGATTGGCTCCTGCCTTCTATGACATAGGCTCTCTGCAGGTTCACCTGATCTGCAGAGCCATTACATCATTTGTTAGGATTGGATTGTATCGGACGCTTTCAGCAGCCACAATAACCAAATAGGTACAAACAGTTTCGCATTTTTGGTAATTGTTCTACTGGATGTACTTTTCCTTAGTCCGTTGCTCTATACTAGCCTCCGGTTTGTGTCTGTGTCTGTGTCTGAGTCTCTGGGCATCTTTAGTGTCCTTCTGGTCTATCCCTGCCACGTCTAATAGGTTATGAGCCCAACACTCTGACCATAAGGACATCTTTGGCAATTTTCACCCTTATCACTTTCCGATCTATTCAACATCTACCTCGATCTACTCACCATGGCTATTGGCAATGCTATCCTCAAGGGTCTTGAGAGTGTCCCAGAGCTCAATGACTCCAACTGGTTCACCTGGTCCAAGCCTATGATCAAATTCCTGAACGCCTGTGGAGCACAGTATGTCCATGATCCTTTGACTGCTGCTGTTCCCAAGGACAAGGAGGTTTTGGATGGAGAGATTAACTGGTTGATCTATGGGAAGGTCTCTGAGGATTGGCAGTATTTGGTTGCTGATGTGGAGCATGCTTGGGAGTCTTGGAAGGCATTGAAAGGGCAGTTTGAGAAGTCGACTATGGGCAGCAGGCTGAAGGCACGTTCTGAATTCCACAATGTTGTCCACGACCCCTCGAAGCCCATCTCCCACTATGTCCAATCAGTTATGGCTGCCAGGGCT